>NC_057391.1:86344536-86644536 GCF_019320065.1 Cervus canadensis
GTGAAAGTGCTGCACTCAATATGCCAGCAAATTTGGAAAACTCAGCAGTGGTCACAGGACTGGAAAAGGTCCATTTTCATTCCAATCCCAAAGAAAGGCAAGGCTAAAGAACGCTCAAACTACCACACAATTGCACTCATCTCACACACTAGCAAAGTAATGCTCAAAATTCTCCAAGCCAGACTTCAACAGTACATGAACCATGAACTTCCAGATGTTTAATTTGGACTTAGAAAAGGCAGAGGAAACAGAAATGAAATTGCCAACATCCATTGGATCATCAAAAAAGCAAGAGAATTCCAGAAAGACATCTACTTCTGCTTTATTGACTATGCCAAAGCCTTTGACTGTGTGGAATACAACAAACTGCAGAAAATCCTTAAAGAGACGGGAATATCAGACCACCTGACCTGCCTCCTGAGAAATCTGTATGCAGGTCAAGGAGCAATAGTTAGAACCAGACATGGAACAACAGACTGGTTCCAACTCAGGAAAGGAGTACTTAACCCTGCTTGTTTAACTTATATGCAGAGTACATCCTGAGAACTGCTGGGTTGGAGGAAGCACAAGCTGGAATCAAGGTTGCCAGGAGAAATATCAATAACCTCAGATATGCAGATGACACCACTCTTATGGCAGAAAGTAAAGAAGAAATAAATAGCCTCTTGATGAAAGTGAAAGAGGAGAGTGGAAAATTTGGGTTAAAGCTCAACATTCAGAAAACTGATCATGGCATCTGGTCCCATCACTTCATGGCAAATAGATGGGAAAACAATGCAAATGGTGACAGACTTTATTTTGGGGGGCTCCAAAATCACTGAAGATGGTGACTGCAGCCAGTCTTGAATATTCATTGGAAGGACTGATGCTGAAGCTGAAACTCCAATACTTTGGCCACCTGATGCAAAGAACTGACTCATTGGAAAAGACCCTGTTTCTGGGAAAGACTGAAGGCAGGAGGAGGAGATGACAGAGGATGAGATGGTTAGATGGCATCACCGACTCAATGGACATGAGTTTGAGTAAGCTCGAGGAGTTGGTGATCGACAGGGAGGCCTGGCATGCTGCAGTCCATGGGGTCGCACAGAGTTGAACATGACTGAGTGACTGAAGTGAACTGAACTGGTGTGCAGGGCCATACTCAGTAAATCTTTAATCCAATTTTCTGCTTATGGGTGGGGCTGTAGTTCCTCCCTCAGGCCAAACTATGGCAGGGTAATGGCAGTAATGGCATCTCCTTCAAAAGGACTTACATCAGCACACCGCAGCTCCCAGGACTGTTGTATTTGGTGCCCCTGACTGTTGACCCACACCCCTATCAAAAACTCCTGGACACTCACAGGAAAGTCTGGCTCAGTCTCTTGTGGGGTCACTGCTCCTTTTCCTGTGTCCTGGTGTGCACAAGGTTTTGTTTGTGCCTTCCAAGAGTCTGTTTCCCCAATCCTGTGGAAGTTCTGTAATCAAATACCACTGGCCTCCAAAGTCAACTTCCCTGAGGGTTCTCAGTTCCTTTGCTGGATTCCACGGTTGGGAAATCTGTGGGCCCCAGAACTTTTGCAACAGTGCAAGCACTTCTTTGGTATAATTGTTGTCCAGTTTGTGGGAAGTCTGCGTGGTAGCTCTAAGGTGGGGCTAATGGCGACCTCCTCCAAGAGGACGTATGCCACATGCCACACCTCGCAGGTCTGCTGCAGCCTGAGTCCAGTCCCTGGGGCAGGGCACTGCTGATCTGTACCTCCACAGGAGACACTCAAACACTCAAAGGCAGGTCTGGCTCAGTCTCTTACAGAGGGCACTGCTCCTTTCCACAAGGAAATCAATCCTGAATATTCACTGGAAGGACTGATGCTGAAGCTGAAGCTCCAATACTTTGGCCACCTGATGTGAAGAGCCAACTCATTGGAAAAGACCCTGATGCTGGAAAAAACTGAAGGCAGGAGAAGAAGGGGATGACAAAGGATGAGATGGTTGGATGGCATCACCAACTCAATGGACATGAGTTTGAGCAAGATCCAGAAGTTTGTGAAGGACAGGTAAGCCTGGCATTCTGCAGTCCATGGGGTCACAAAGAGTCAGACACAACTAAGCAACTGAACAACAACAAACAAGAGAATTCAGTTAAGTCACAGGGTACAAAATCCATACACAGAAAGTCCCTGCATCTCTATATACTAGCAACAACAAAAAAAAGAAACAGAAATTAAAGAATCAATCTCACTTACCATTGCAACAAAAAGAATAAAATACTTAGGAATAAACCTACCCAAGGAGACAAAAGAGCTATATACAGAAAACTGGAAGACATTGATGAAAAGAAATCAAAGATGACATAAACAAATGGTGAGTGAGTCCATGTTATTGGATTGGAAGAATCAATATTGTGAAAAATGACTATACTACCCCAAGCAATCTACAGATTCAATACAATTCCTACTAAATTAGCAATGGCATTTTTCACAGAACTAGAACAAACAATTTCACAATACATATGAAAACACAAAAGACTCCAAGTAAGCAAAGCAGTCTTGAGAAAGAAGAATACAGATGGAGGAATCAACCTTCCTGACTTCAGACAATACTACAAAGATACAGTCATCAAGACAGTATGGAACTGGCACAAAAACAGAAACACAGACCAATGGAACAAGATAGAAAGTTCAGAGATAAACCCACACACCTATGGGCACCTTATCTTTGACAAAAAGAATATACAATGGGGAAAAGATACTTTCTTCAACATGTGGTACTGAGAGAACTGGACAGTTATGTGTAAAAGAATGAAATTAGAACACTTCCTAACAACATACATGAAGATAAACTCAAAATAGATTAAAGACCTAAGTGTAGGACCAGGAACTATAAAACTCTTAGAGGAAAACATAAGCAGAACACTCTATGATATAAATCACAGCAAGATCTGTCAGGGAATGTTTGACGGGAGGATTCCTACATGCTGTCTCTCATGAGTCCTTTGTCCCTCTTCAAGCGGAACAGCACGCTGCTCCCAGGGACTGAGGTCATTGTGTGAGGCAAGCATGAGTCTCCTTTAGTAAACATTCTCCTTAGGACAAAACAGCTTAATCTCCTCCCCCTTTCTTGAGATATGGATTGTCTCCTGACCTTGTGGTAACAGTTGCTGTACATTTGGTTTTCTGATCTCTATCATTCCCGAAAGAAGTTTCTTGTACTGCAGCATATATATACTCATAGAAAAATCATTAAAGCACCTTTGCTCCATCAGAGCTTAGGTCCCCGGGTCTTTTTTGTCTCTCTCTCTCTCTCTTTCTCTCTCTCTCTTTCTCTCTTTCACTTTCTTATCGTCGACTCCGCACCACAAGGTTCCGGTCCATTAAAGGACCCCAACAAATGGCGCCAAGAACAGGGACACTGGTGTACGTGGCATATCGGGCGGACTGACTCAGGGACCTATTGAGGTCGGTAAGTACTAAGGCATGGGTTAAACGGCTGGCCAGCCCCATTATTTTTCTACTTTACTTCACCATTTGTTTAAATTTCAGGGACTTCAGGCTTCACGGCAATGAATAGAGGCTTGCCTTCAAACAGTAGTTGAACATAATCCTTAGTTTCCTGATAAATGTAGTTTTGATTTAAAATTTTGGCTCCAGGTAAAGAAATTTAATGAGCAGAACCAAACAAGAAAAAATATTCCAATTGATCTCTAGCCCCTATGGGCTCTTATTAAAGCTGTAATTCTGCCATTTCAAGGTACATTCTAGCCCTTCCAATATTCAGCGACAGAACACTTGTTACATAAATATAAATTAAATGATTAAACTTTACAAAAGGCCCAATTAAAACAATACAAAATATCTCAAAATTTTCTTACTAGCCCTGCCCCGGCTGCTCCAAATGCTTCTCCTCTGCCAACAGTCACAACTACACCCTTTAGACCGGCAGAGATTCACTTTCTCTCTCCCTTATCCTAATCATATCGGGCCTCATAAAAGATTTCAATAGACTGTTACCTCAAGGTATGCTTAAAAGTCCTGCTACTGCTGCTGCTAAGTCACTTTGGTCGTATCCTACTCCATGCGACCCCATGGATGTCAGCCCGCCAGGCTCCCCCGTCCCTATGATTCTCCAGACAAGAGTACTGGAACAGGGTGCCATTGCCGTCTCCATAACAGTCCTAGTATTTGTCAAAATTTTGTAGCCAAGGCTTTACTTCCTATGTGACAACAATTCCCTCATGCATATATCATTAATAATATACTATAGCTACAAAAAAGAAAAATGATATTTTTGACACTGAATGGCTATGATATTCTTTAGATTCCGGAGGAAACTGATAAAAATAAAATATTTTTTGAAATTGCAAAACCAGTTCTTCTTGCACGTGCAGTTAAAAAAAGGTTAACTTGTTAAAATTTTTTTTTTTTTGAGCTCCAATTCTGCCTGGAAAACAAAAATAGGCCTAAGAAAAAACCTTAAGTTAACTCTTATCATGTCCTTGGGATACACAGCCCACTCTATCTAGGACTCCAGCCATTAACAAATTGGTGGAGCTCAAAATAAATAAAACAAAAAGATATTTTAAATTTCAAACAGAGAACTATGCCTATGTATCTAAAATTATCTATGTCTCAATGTATGTCTTTGTTTTTGGATAGTGTGGAATTAATGAGCTCTATTTGGATTCAGCTTTACATGAACTAAAGGGTGTTCAATGTTGGGTATAATGTTTATTTAAATGTGAATGTGATTTAAATATAATTATTTGTTAATCTAGTTTGGACATGTCTTGAGTCATCAACATTATATAATACTTTTATTATGCCTTGGTTTAAAGTAAACTAAGTTTGTCAACAAAAAGGTAACTCTTTATATATATATATATACAAATATATAGATGAGATAAAAACTTTTAGATAAGCTCTTAGAAATAATTGTATTTTTGATAGAATGATCTATTATCTATAATCTGGAGCCATCTCTTGAGATTGGAGTAACTTAGGTTTCTAGAGTTGTGCTGAACTAAGTAGTAGAAGTTTGTTGAATGGCTGGGTCATTTCCAAATGAAGTAGGATTTTGAAGGGTTAATTACTGAACATTGGCTTACTCTTAAAAGGGGTTTTTCTTGCAGAAGAGCTGAAGAGATTTTGAGCTGTTAATGAATATAAATATATATTTATATAAAAATGGATATATATATAATATAATATGATTTGAGAAATATGTTCAACGGTCTATAAAATGCTAACATACAAGACATTTCATGGTTGCTATAGAAAAGTAAAATATATGCTTTTAATAAAAAGATATAAGAAATGGCAAATAAAATGATGAATACAAAAATATTTTTTTTAATTGTTGAAACATTATAACATTATAAACATTATAAAATAAAGTGGTATTTACATAAGCTTTACTAGACTAGTTTTTCATTGTTGTTCTAGCTACAGCAAATGTTCTTTTTCCAAATTAAACCAAATTAAAAACAAAAAAAAAATTCTGAGAAAACAATATTTAACAAAATTAACTTTGGTCAACAGATACATTCAGACTACAAATATATTAAAAAATACAGCTGAAATGCTTGGGTGGATCACAATGAAAACCACAAAGTATGGTATGTTTATTTGAAATAAACATTACATTTGTTTATTATGCTATCATACTTTGTTTTGGCCTTTTAACTTTTAAAGATATTTAGTGCTAAAATTTTAAAAAGGCTTATAACAAATGAAGGAAAATTTTATGGCAAATTGATGTAACTCATTGTCCTGAACTTTCTTCCTCTTCCTTCTTACATGTCTCGATCAATACAAATTCTTCTTTTCTAGGGGCAACACCTCTCTAAGGTAAGACTACACAACATGTTATAACTCACCTATCAACTTACTTCACAATAATGAGAACACCTAATTCTATAAAAACAGACAATGACTCTGCCTATATTTCTAAGCAGTTCAAACAATTTTTACATTCATTCTCTATTAAACAGATTGCAGACATTCCTTATAGTCCACAAAGACATGATTGGACAAACACATTACACACTGTAGCTGCAAATAAAAAATTAAATAAGAAAAAATACACAGGAACACTTTTGTCTTCCTTGTCCAGAGCAAACTTTACTAGATTCTGATGTAGTGTAGTCTTTAAGCCTATAACTATTGTTGGTGTGACTTTATTTCTGTTCCCAATCTGTAAGATTCTTAAAGCAGGGCAAAAACGGCATAAAAAAAAAAAAAAAAAAAGACACCATTTCCCGAATGGATTATTTGTTCCTAAAAATATCAAAAATGTGGAATGTTTGCCTTCTTTTCAGGTCTCTCTTAGAAGTGTAATCATCCTCTTTAACACACTAAACAGTGAGATTCAACATTTGCTAAGCTGCATTTCTTTTTCAAGGACAAGGTCAAATATATTTGGATGTGAGCAACATTTCATTTGTCAAGCTGTTCTGCATCACCTTTTCAATAATTTCACTTAGGAAAAAATATTTAAATGGTTACTCCTAATCCTTTGCCCCAAATAACACAAACCACAGCCAAATACCAGTCCCAAACAGATTTCTGAATGATTTTTTTTTCTCTTTTAGACTAAAATATTTCCTAAGAATGTTTTCATCATTATCGCTTTCCTCTCTTTTTATAACTATTGTTAATATAGCCTTATTTGTTTTAAAGTTTTTAAACTTACCACAAAGAGATGTTTTGACAAAAGCAAAAAACAAACAAACAAAAAAAGAAGTTTTTAAACATTATAGGACACCTCCTTTCCTTTGCCCATTTGATATCAAGACGGGTTAACTAATCAATAGAAATCTAAGAAACTAATCTTACAGGGAAAGGATATGCTTCTATTTCTCCAGATAGATCCAACGAGCTCACATGACTTCCTCTTCAAAAGATTCAACCTAAGGGGGCCCCCAGCATTCAGACTAGAGATAAAACAGCAAAAAACCCAGGAAGAAAGAATTCCAATATAAGCCATGGCGACATTAAAAATTTCCAAAAAACGCCGCACTCAACGTCATCGACCTTATGATCTCCCTACTTGGCGACAGATAAAAACCCTTACTAATTAAACTAAAAACCTGATTTCTCAACAGAGAATGCCTCAGAATCCTAAAAATATTTTTCTTCGCTATGCTTGCTTTGCTTGCTTTTGCTTCCCCCGCTCAGGCTGACCTGATCGATCACACTTACTGGGCTTATATACCTAACCCCCCTTTTTTATTGTAGGTTGTAAAATGAACAGATATAGAACCAATCACATCCACTAATGAGTCAACACATATGCCCCCTCCTTAGAACTGGAGGGGCCCTCTCATCCTGAAAAAAAAAAAAAAAACTAATTAATATCGTTCTAGGTTATAAAGTCCTTCCTTTATATATGGGCCCCAAAATTATGTATAAACGTTAGTCGACAAACTTGGGCTTTCGTCCTGCCTCCAAAAAAAGATTTTTAGACACTACTTGGATTATTTACTGCCCTTTCTTTGTCAGTAAACCATGTTTATACTACTGAAACTTTAGGGAAAGAATTAGAAAAAGAACAAAGAACAGCATGCCAAGGGTTTACTAATAAGAACTTTAAATATACTCCTGATCATTGGGACAAATGTCAGGCCAAACCAGAAAAATTAATGTTTATAGCTAATCATACAATTGTCAATTGGGGAACCCATAGTATGTGGTTATTGAACTGCTCAGATGATATTAACAATACTATGTATGATTATATTACTCAAGTAACATGGAAGGTTACTAATACTACAATGGAACATTACCATGACAGAGGACTTCTTGGCTAGCTTGATGATGGAATGGCCCCCACCTCATCCTCGAATCATCTTTGATAAACAGATTGGGCCTAAACAATGGGACATCTGAAAATTTGCTGCAAACACCAAAAAACTTAGGACTTAGACCAGACATTCCACAGAGACCAATCATAGCTATAACAATTACTTCTTTTGCTATAATCAATCATATTTTATACAAGCCTGTGTTCCATTTCCTTTTGTTACAGCTATAGAAAACTTACAATTCAATAAGACTATACGTTCTGTAACTTGCATAAATTGCAGATTATGTACTTGTCTTAACTCCTCTATTTCCTTAAGATATGATTCTCTTTTAATTCTTCGATCTCGACGTAGTCTATGGTTACCAATAAATCTCCAACGGCCCTGGGAAGAAGGTCCCATGGCTAGACTTGCTTCCTGGTTGCTTACTAAATTGCTCTAGCAATGTAAACGATTCATTAGATGGCTGATTTTTGGCATTATAAGATTAATAACTATTTGCACCATTGCTGTCATGACTAGCGTTACTTTACAAACCTCAATTCAAACACATAATTTTATCCAAAATTGGACTAAAGATGCCCATACTATATGGCCCACTCAGACTCAGATAGATGAGGAAATTCAAGAAAAAATACAGGAACTGAAAACAGCCATCGAATGGGTTAGAGATCAATTAACAGATGTACAAAAACAGGTGATGCTAAAATGTGACTAAAATTCTACTCAATTTTGTGTTACTCCTGTTCATTTTAATAATAGTGCCTACAACTGAGAACAAATCAAGTATCATTTACAAAACATACATGATAATGCCTCTCTAAATGTACAGTTATTACAAAAAAAATATTTAAAACCTTTTCTAATAATCTGCCCTCTTCCATTGATATGGAAACTTTAGCTAAACAATTAGCTGATCAATTATCTGGGCTAGACCCACGTGGATGGTTTCAAAGTCTTACTCATGACATTGGATCTAAAACCATAATTTTGGTGATTGTCTTAACAATTATATTTGTTGTCTACCGTTGCCTTCATGCAAAGATTGTCAAAACTAAACAAACTCTGATGGTCAGAACTCTTCTTACAAATATTATAAATAAATAAGGGGGAATTGTCAGGGAATGTTTGACGGGAGGATTCCTACATGCTGTCTCTCATGAGTCCTTTGTCCCTCTTCAAGCGGAACAGCACGCTGCTCCCAGGGACTGAGGTCATTGCGTGAGGCAAGCATGAGTCTCCTTTAGTAAACATTCTCCTTAGGACAAAACAGCTTAATCTCCTTCCCCTTTCTTGAGATATGGATTGTCTCCTGACCTTGTGGTAACAGTTGATGTACATTTGGTTTTCTGATCTCTATCATTCCCGAAAGAAGTTTCTTGTACTGCAGCCTATATATACTCATAGAAAAATCATTAAAGCACCTTTGCTCCATCAGAGCTTAGGTCCCCGGGTCTTTTTTGTCTCTCTCTCTCTCTCTTTCTCTCTCTCTCTTTCTCTCTTTCACTTTCTTATTGTCGACTCCACACCACAAGGTTCCGGTCCATTAAAGGACCCCAACAAGATCTTCTATGGCCCATCTCCCAGAGTAATGCAAATAATAACAAAAATAAACAAGTGGGATTTAATTAAACTTAAAATCTTTTGCGTAACAAAGGAAACTATAAGCAAGGTAAAAAGACAACCCCCAGAATGGGAGAAAATAATAGCAAATGAAACAACTGACAAAGGATTAATTTCCAAAATATACAAGCAGCTCATACAACTCAATACCAGAAAAACAAACAACACAATAAAAATGTGGGCAAAAGACCTAAACAAACATTTCTCCAAAGCGGACAGACAGATGACTAACAAACACATGAAAAGATGCTCAACATCGCTCAGTATTGTTGTTGTTTAGTCGCCAAGTTGTGCCTAACTCTTCAAGACCCCATGGACTCCAGCACTTCAGGCTTCCCTGTCCCTCACCATCCCCTGGAGTTTGCCCAAGTTCATGTCCATTACATCAATGATGCCACCTAATCATTATTATTTTTTGAGAGTCATTCATTATTAGAGAAATGCAAATCAAAACTACAATGAGATATCACCTCACACCAGTCAGAATGGCCATCATCAAAAAATCTACAAATAATAAATGCTGCAGAGGCTGTGGAAAAAAGGGAACCCTCTTGCACTGTTGGTGGGAATGAAAACTGATACAGCCACTATGGAAGACAGTATGGAGACTCCTCAAAAAACTAGCAATGAGTACCTATGACCCATCAATCCCACTACTAGGCATATACCCTGAGGAAAACAAATGTGAAAAAGACACATGTCCCGTGTTCACTGCAGACTATGTACAATAGCTAGGGCAATGAAGCAATCTAGATGTCCATCAACAGATGAATGGATAAAGAAACAGTGGTACATATATACAACAGAATATTACTCAGCCAAAAAATGGAATGTATTTGAGTCAGTTCTAATGAGGTAGATGAACCTAGAGCCTATTATACAGAATGAAGTAAGTCAGAAAGAGAAAAACAAGTGTTGTATATAAACGCATATATATACAGAATCTAGAAAGAAGGTACTAGTGAACCTACTTGCAGAGCAGCAATGGAGACACAAAAATAGAGAACAGACATATGGACACGCAGAGGGGAGGGAGGAGAGTGTGAGACAAGTGGGGACAGTAACATGGAACCATATACACTACCATATGTAAAAATAGATAACCAATGGGAATTTGTTGTATGACTCAGGGGATCCACACTGGGTCTCTTAACAACCTAGAGGGGTGGGGAGGGGTGGGAGGGAGGTTCAACAGGGAGAGGACGTATGCATACCTATGGCTGACTCATGCTGATTATCGCAGCAGCCAACACAATATTGTAAAGTAATTATCCTTCAATTAAAAGTAAATTAACTTTTTTTTAAAATGTGTAGAAGACCAAAATAGACATTTCTCCAAAGAAGACACACAGATGGCTAATAAATACATGAAAAAATGCTCAACATCACTTATGATTATAGAAATGCAAATCAAAACTACAAAGAGGTATCACCTCACACTGGTCAGAATAGCCATCATATGATTTGTCAAGTCAGATTTCAGGTTACCTATTAAAATATTCTAAGAAGATAGTACACCCATGTGTACAAATGTGTGTGATAATTTGTTATGTAAGGGGTATTATGAAAATGAGATCTTTTTGGTTTGATCTGTTTTTCTCAAGTAAGACATAACTAGTAACATTTTCCATCAAGTTTATAAAATCTGAATTTTTACAGTATGAACGCAACTAACTTTTATAAGTAAATACTGGGTTTTATGAGCTTCTCCAGTGGCTCAGTGGTAAAGAATCCACCTGCAGTGCAGCAGATCTGGAGACCCGTGTTTGATCCCTGGGTCAGGAAAATCCGCTGGATAGGAAATGGCAACCCACTCCAGTAATCTTGCCTGGAAAATTCCCTGGACAGAGGAGCCTGGTGAGTTATAGACCACGGTGTCACAAAGAGTCAGACACGACTGACTGAATAACTAAACAACAAAAATCAAAACTACAATGAGGTACCACCTCACACTGGTCAGAATGGCCATCATCAAAAAATCTACAAACAGAAATGCTAGAGCGGCTGTGGAGAAAAGGGAACCCTCTCGCACCGCTGGTACACGATGCTGCTGGTACATGGATGCAAACTGACACAACCACTATGGAGAACAGTATGGGGTAAAAGTACAAAGTCATACTTGGAAAACGACTTCCTCTTTTGTAGTAAACTAAGCATATTCAAGGTTATTCCTAAAAGATGTCACCCTTATCAAAAGGTTTATTAGATAGCAGAGAAGTGGATGGAAGACAGCTGGGGCCCAAGGAGTGAACACACCCACAGGAGTGTGACTGCTTGGGAAAGTCATCCATTTTGGGGGGGGCTCTGGAAGGCTCAGAGGTGAAGAGCAGTCAAGTAGAAGGCAGCAACTAGAGGTTAAGAAGATCTTGCAAATACAAAGCTTCTAAAGAGCTAAATAAGACAGCATAGTCTAAATGCAGAAGGAGCAGCAGATACATGAGAAACCACCAAGGAAAACGGTAAAGTCACCAGTTGCAGGGGACAAGGAATAGGAGAAAGCAAACTTCCTTTCAAATCATAAGTGCAAGAGTGGGTTTTAAATGCTCTCAGGAAAGCTTGAAAGTTAATAAATTGAGAAAATTTTCTTTGGAGTTTCAAAGTAAAATTTCATAGCTATAAGGCCATAGAAGCTTTCTATACGGTATATTGCCATCCGCTATTTTAAAATAGTTCCATTTTAAATTTCACGGTATGCATATTTATTCTCAGCAACCACATCTGGTATCTAAAGCACTCTGTATCCCAAGCTAACAAAAGGGAATAATCAAACTTCAAATACTTAGACAAGAATGCAACTATAAATTGAAGTTTAATATCTACCAAAGGGATACCAGTCATGTGAAAATTGAGTTCACTGGAGGGACAGAAATAATTTTTTTTTTAAAATCTAGTAGGTGTATAACTTTAGGTCAACCACAACCTTTGTGTGTGCATTTCAATTTCCTTATCTCATTATGTAGTAGCAAAGCTCTCTCCCACTTCAGCCCCCCACAAACACAGTTCTCTTTGCTGGGACAACTCCGCCACCATCTCTTGCCTGGGTCATACCTACTCAGACTTAGGTTCACCACATGGAACACTTTCTACGGAAACCCCGTCATCCAATCTCCGTCAGCACCTTCTGCACACAGGACCTCAGAGCACGGCCTCTCCTCCATCCCAGCCCAGCTTCTCTACTAAGCACAGGAGGCAGTGTCTATAGCCAATGAAAATGTTTTTACCTGAGATGATGATAAAGTCAGCAGAAGAAAGAATATAGCCATGAATATATGATAATAAATCTAGCCTGGATTACATTTATCTTCACACCAATGTAGTCAAAACATTTCATTTTCTGTGGAGGAAGGCATCCATGAAGGCAAAGTGCCTAAGGGACCATAAAAGTTCATAATGCGTACCTAGTTACCATGTACTATTTCTATTAAGAAAAAAATGATTGTTTTTGTTGTTTTGAAAGCTGGATGATGGCACCTGTTTGGGGATAACTTAAAAAATAAATTGCTTGAAACACTTAAACAGTATCCAGCACACAGCAATAAATGTTAGCTCTTATTATCATATGAACAGTAACTGGAGACACTGTTTGTTATATCACTTACAGAAAGATCAATACAATACATTCTTCTTGACTTCGGTTTCCAGATTGCTTATTTCTCACTAGAAGTTCCCATGTCCCCTTTAGTTAACTAAGGTGATAAGAACCATGTGACCAACATGTATACCTCTCTGATGTTAGAAAACTCAGAGCTGCATTAAAGGATAAACCACAATAACTCCTTCCAGGTGCCAAGGACACTATCTCTCTGTTCTCTTATTTTTTTTCTGCAATTTTATTTTTAAATTTCTTTCTATGTGCATTTTAGTATTATGCTATAATTCAAAGGGGAAAAAAAATAAAATTTAACAGTAGGACTAAAAATGAATAAAGGCCTTACTACAGTCTAAAACAATAAAGACTGCCTCCATTTCAGGTTCATTCATGACCTATGTAATTTCACTGAATTTAATTTCTATATTTAAATGAAACACACCAAATGTATGTATGTATGTGTATGAGAGTAAGGAAATTATATTCATTTTGAAAATACCACATTTCACTCACTTTGAGAACTGCCTTGGGGCATTCATTTCCAAGTTAATTTTAGTAGACTTTGAGTAATACACTATCCTTAACTTTCTGACAAATGTCCAAAGATGGGCACAAGTACCCAAAGAGGTTCAAGCAGGCTGCAGGATTACTTGATCTGAACAGAACTGAGAACCAAGATGCAAAAAAACTATTACAAATGCCTAATTTCATGATCTTACTGGTTATTAGTTTGCTATGTATGCTGTAACAAATTACCACAAATACAGTGCCTTAGAACAATGCAAATTTATGATGTTACAATTCCTTATGTAAGAAGGCCTGTATGGGAATCTGGGCTATGATAATCATTCCAGCAAGGGCTGCATTCCTTTCTAGAGGTTCCAGGGAAGAACTTATTTCCTTACTTTTATCCAGCTTCTTACAGACCACCCACATTCTCTGGCTTTGGCTCTTTTCCTTCTTCTTCAAAAGTAAAAGCACAAAGTGAAGTCGCTCAGTCGTGTCTGACTCTCTGTGACCCCGTGGACTATAGCCCACCAGGCTCCTCTGTCCATGGGATTTTCCAGGCAAGAATACTGGAGTGGGGTGCCGTTTCCTTCTCCAGAAGATCTTCCCGACCCAAGGATAGAAGCCGGGTCTCCCACATTGCAGGCAGATGCTTTATGGTCTGAGTCACCAGAAGAATTTCTTCTTCAAGGCCATGAACAAATGATGCATTGAGTCTTTCTCCGACTTCCTTTTCTGCTTTTTTCTTTCACTTTAAGAATACTTATGATTATTAGTGGGCCTAATAAATAATCCAGTATAACTTCCTCTTTTCTAAACCCTTATTTGAACATAGCTACAAAATCTCTTTTGGCATATAACATAACATATTAAAAGGTTCTGGGAGTTAGGATGTAGACATCATTGAGGGTAGTGAGCCGGCATTATTCTGCCTACCACAATTGATAACTAACATATAAACAACAAAACAGAAAGAAGTGTTAGTTTAAAATAACTGAAACACAGCAAAGATAAGTTCTGAATTTAATAAAAGCTATTTACTAACCTAAAAACCCACATCAAATCTTTTTTAGCACATGCAACTTTAGCTTACTTTCCTCCCTGAATATCACTGATTCAAATTCAAGCAGACCAGCTTTGCTATCCTATGAAACAGTAGAAAATAATACAGATAATCTATGAAAAGGTCAAAAAAGAAAATCTAAAATTCATTTGTAGAGTATACTTAACATTTATGGATTTTCTAGAATACATTCCAGAATATAAAAATACATCCAATAATTTAGGAGAGGAAAAATGTAACTTTAAATATCTGAACTCTACATTCAATGCTTCACTGTTGCTAAGTGACTACGTAACTGAAAGTATTGAAAATGTTTGTCTTCCAAATTAATTAGTCAATAGAAGTAGTACAAGAATCAGGCCCATTACACAGATAGGCAGGTGGGTGGGGATATTTATAACTAAAGAATAATTAGCCATAACTTTCTATTGTCAATTTACTTAGTAACAATATGAATGTTGTTATAGAGTCAGTCAAAGCTGGTTATCAGAAGCTCCAGGCATATCATTAATTTATTCAATTCTGGTCTTAGGCACATTGAATCAATGAAGTTTAATTTCAATCCTAGTTGACCTGTTGGCCTGGCTGGATTTTAAATAACACTAAACACATGAGAAATAAAATTATTATAATGAAACATATATAAGCAAAAACAAGGACTAAAATGAAAACAAACTACTGATTTTACTCAAGTAGTGGATATAAGTTTTTAAAAACCCACTGTTTCTCAATTGGTTTTTGAAAATAATTATGAAGAAAATCTAAAAATACATGCGGGAAGATATGACTTCACATTAAACAAAATAATAGTTTAGTGAGTTTAAATAATTTCTTCAATCAATTAAAATTCTTTCATTATCTCTAATGATCAAGATCACTGAACTTCTGAACCAACTGGTGAAATGTAAGATAAAGTGCTAAATAGATTCTTTTTAATTAACCAGAATCCAAATAAATTACATTACACTTAGAGATTATCCCTTAAATTAATTTAGAATGCTTAATTATACTCCGACATGCAATAGAAAAAATTGGTTTTCCTAGCTCTTAGACTAGATAATGACTAACATTTGTATAAGTTGCATGACTGCCAAATATTCTTTCAATGAGACAAATAAAAAAAAAAAACTGCTTGCAACAATGTGGGAAATAAAATATGAATCACAAGTAAGAGAAAAACTTAACCAATAAATACGCAATGCACACACACAACATAAATGACACGACCCCCTGTTTCCCAGGACCAGGAAAGAGTCCTGGAGTAGAAGCACTCGTTTTCACTCCAGGAAAGATGCCTTCAGTTCACAAGTCCCGCCCTTGTTTCTGTCCCAAAAATGAATTCTAAGAAATTGTTCTTTATTCTGCCATCAACACGGAAATGGTACAAAAATTCAGAAAAAGGACAAGGGAAAACAGAGAAAACAGTTGAAAGGAGTTATTCAGAACACTGGGAAAATCAGAGGAAAATCCTTAAAAAACTGAGATTACTACTGGTAGAAGTGAATCACGTAGATGAGAACCTGTGGAAGTGCCTTCAGTAGAATAAAAGTTCTAGAAAACTGAAAAATACTAAATCATATCTCTATCATATAGTAAAAATACTCATCCTCAGAGCTATATACAGGAATATACAGTGTACCAGTTTCATCACTAAGCTGACTCTATTCCTTGAATGACAAGTGTTATTACCCTTTGGATATTCTACAAAACAAGCAAGTAAACAAACAAAAAAAACTATGAGAAATGTTTTGGCTTAAAATTCATAAGGCTTCTACTAAAACAGGTCTTCCAAAGTCTAACACAGCAAATCCAGTAGCTTTGGCTCATTCCTTGCATCCTCTTTTCCAAACTGCCATTGAACATATACAAGGCAAAGATTAATTATATCCCATCACAAATGTTGAGGAGCTAACAGTCAAAATAAGAGAACCATTATAAAACTTACTGTGATAAATTAAACTACCCAAAACAGCAATGTATTCAAAGTGCTAAAACGGTAACGGAAGAAAAAATGTCTTAACTCTTGTCCTTGTTCTTTCTAAGATTCATTTCTCTACCTTTACTTTTGACCCCATTCACTCTCGTATCTTCTGGGTTCCTGCTATACCAATTAACCTTTCTTTCACCTATTCAACTTCTCCCATTCCTGGATCCTTTTCCCACTGCCCACTTCTTGGCCCACTTCATTGCTATTCCAACAAACAGGTGCTCATCAGAAACAATCAAACAACCTGAGCGATAGTCCTCTGCGGCAAAAATATACCTTCTGAAGTAGCTGAAGGACTAGCTCCCTTCTTCCACATTCCATTAGTACCTTTCCCTTTATTCAGAAAAGGTAACTCCCTAATAAAGAGGCCGTTCATAATGGTTTATTTCATCATTACACGCATTACAGTTCCAATAAGTGATACATGACAGGAAAGGACAGATCTGAGAGCCTGGATTCACAGTGCAGGCTACCAAGAACATCGCCTTTCTAGGCACTGCATGTATCAGAGTGGAGGGAATGGATGAAGATCCCAGTGACTCCAACAAAGCCAAATAAGCATGTGACCTACCCAAGAGAGAAACTGGGTAAGAAGACAAAATTTCACCTTTAAGGGAAAGGAATTTAAGAGGCCATGTGAATTTCTAAGTACTTCAGAAAGAAAAATGAGGTACATGAAATAGTCACAGTCATAATCATAAAGTGCCTGGAAAGCAAAGATGAGTTCTTCGTTTAATTAAGAGTTCACAATTTCAGTTTAAGAAAAAAATGTGTTAATAAAGTTGTCTGCTATATTTGTTCATAATAATTAGCATTTCATAAGCAAGAATGGAGCTAAATCATACCATACAGATATCTCTCCTTCTAAAGGTCCCTGATGGGTTCCCTAATAGCTCAGTTGGTAAAGAATCCACCTGCAAAGCAGGAGACGCCAGTTCAATTCCTGGGTTGGGAAGATCTGCTGGAGAAGGGATACGCTACCCACTCGAGTATTCTTGGGCTTCCCTTGTGGCTTAGCCGGTAAAGAACCTGCCTGCAATGCAGGAAGACCTGGGTTCAATCCCCGGGTTGGGAAAATCCGCTGGAGAAGGGGAAGGCTACCTACTCCAGTATTCTGGCCTGGAGAATTCCATGGACTTTAAGCCCATGGGGTCGCAAAGAGACTTTCACTTTCAAAGGTCTCTGACAAAAGAAATCCCTCTAACATGCCTATAAATTTTAACTTTTAGTAGACCTAATAGTTTCAAAGCATGTATTCTTATTCAAAGCATGTATTCTTCATGCCAGAAAAACTGGCACACACAGGAGCAGTGAGCTATCAGAATATTAAGAAGGTAGGCAGTGGATGGTTTATTAAGAAATTACTAAAAATAACTACTTACACAAGTTAAAATATCATACCTAAATCTTCTCTGCTGCAGTTTATATCTCTCTACTCTTTTCTTTGTTGCCATTCATAACAATGAAGAATTCCTAAGTCAACAACTACTAAACTTCTAAGAGGTCCATGACAATAACTTCTCAGTAGATTTCATCTCCTTTTGGAACACCCCAGCTCCAACCTACAGCCCTGAAATAGCCCCTAAAACAGAAGAAAACTCATATCTTCCTAATAATACATGTGTACGTATGCAACTATAACAGGCTTGGCTTGTTCTTCATTATCCATATTAAGTCCTCATTATTTCTGAATCACAGACAGCACTCATACATCTTGTACCCAAAAGTCAAGAAATTACCATATCATCCCTCTATCACAAAAGTTTGGGTCTTCTGGAGACTTTTACTTTTTATAGTTTTTAAAGAATAGACAAAAGCATGATCTTTTTTGGTCTCCCAATAAATCAGCCCCTCTTTCCCAACTTTGCTATTTCTCCCAAAGGCAAAAGCACAAAGACCTTGAGTATCCTGTGAGCCTTCTCTCATTCACCCACATTGTTCAATCTTGCACTAATTCCTCAACAGTATCTTGCATGTTGCCACTACTAATGTCCTCTGTCAGTCCCTCTTTTGCTTTTATTGAGACTGTTACGATAGGCTCCTAATTAGATTCATGGGATCTTGAGAGTGGGACACAACTTTGCAACTCATTAGATGCATTTCCACAATCAATATCAAGATGGAATCTAACAATAGAGTTTCAAAATATTTGGAGGGAAAAAAAAAATCACACCCTGAAAATAGCTGGATATCTCCATCAGTTATTGATAGAAATAATCAATATCAGTAGGGATATAGAAACCACCAGAAATGCAGAACAATATGAAACAATTTAGCATAAGTTACTTTTATAGAACATTTCACAATAAATGCAGAACATAACTTATTTTCAAGTGCACATGGAAAATTTACTAACAGAGACCACATTTGGGGCAATAAAACAAATCTCAGAAAAAGCATCGAAATCATGGAATATGTTTTACAACTGCAAGGGTACTAAGTTTAGAAACTGATAATATTTATAAAATTCTATATAATTGGAAACTAAGTAGCCCACTTCTTTAAAAAAAAAAAATCCACATCAGAGAAGAAATCACAAGGGAAATATTCTCTAAATGAAACTAAGTAATAATAAAAGGAAAATATACCAGAATTTGTTAAATGTATTTGAAGTATTACTAAGATGAAAATTTACAATTTTAAATGACTATATTAAGGAACAGAAAGATTAAAATAAAGTGTCCAACTTATGAATCCAGGAGAAAAACAAATGATGTACAAAGGAAGTAAAAGAAAGGAAATAAGAATGACACTAGAGATCAATAAAACACTAAAAAGACAAATAATAGAAAAAATTAAAAATCAAAGGCTGTTTCTTTGAAAATAGTAATAAAATTAATAAAACCCCCAGCAAGACTTATAAGAACAAAAGAATGAACACAAATTACCAATGCCAGGAATATAACAGACATCAGCACAGATCTTACAGAAACTAAAAGAATTAAAAAGGGGCTATTACAAAAAAACTTTACGCCAATAAATCTGACAACTTCAATAATTTGGGAAAACAGACACAAAGTACATGTTTATTGAATGAATGCATATTTTACTGATTTTAGCGCTTTACTAGGGAAGAACAAACATGACTTACCTAATTAGCATTTCCAAATGGCCAATAGACAGAAATGTACACAGTGGGGATACAGGAGCTAAAGGGGAAATTCTCAAGGAGAAACAGTTCTCTCTCCAGACCCAGAAATGAAGATAAGCAAACAAGAGACAAGGAGAGGAGAAGCATTTGGAAATTCTGTAGTTCAAACTAAATGTAAGAGAAACCGAATATTTTTCCCCCAACCCTAAGATTTCATGAACATAAACAAAGAAAAATAAAAGAGAAAGAGCAATCAACACACCTCTCTTCTCTCGGTGTATTTCTTCCAGAAGTTGCTCCTGTCTTTCTATCTGTTCAAAAAGACACTGAAGCTCAGCTTCCTTGTTTTCCGTCATATTCTTGAGTTGTTGTCTGCACAACATCAGCTGGTGCCGTAGACTTTTCTCTCTGTTTTCTCTCTCTTTCAGCTCCTCACAGAGCCACTGAAGTTTAGTCTAAAAATATGACATTTATTCTAATTTTTAAAAATCTAGAAAACAGTGGCATTCCAAAACATGATGAAGTCATGATAATCTAAATTTAAACAATAACTAATGATTTAAGCAAAATTTAAAAATACCCATAATGTTTTAATTTGCATAATGGTTTATATCAGTTAAAAGCTCATGCAGAAAATTATTTTCTTGGATTTTTATAAAATACTTGGTATGCTCTATCATCTTTCGAAAGGCAATACCACAGAAAGTTTAGCCTATTAAACTTCATGTTGTAATACAACATGGAGTGGGGTGCCATTGCCTTCTCCGATCCAGCTGCTAGTTGACTTTAAATCATCTAAACAGTCTTCACCTCAATAAGAAGCAAAATAGTGGAAGCTGTGAACTAGAAGGGAAAATGCAATTAAGCTAACGGACAATCTCCCTGAATAGTACATATCATAAGCAAGAATATTTTAAGTCTCCAGAAGTCTAAAAGGCTGTTTGGACATGCCCCGGTTTATTAAAAATAGCTGTGATAGAATCATTTTGCAGGTTCAATCCCTGGTTTGGGAAGATCCCCTAGAGAAGGAAATGGCAACCCACTCCAGTAATCTTGCCTGGAAAATCCCATGGACAGAGGAGCCTGGCAGGTTATAGTCCATGGGGTCATAAGAGTCGGACACAACTCAGTAACTGAACCACCACATGATGAAGCAGAACTGGGATATGGCCCTTAGACTGGGACTCCCCACATACATCAGCTTTCAAATATCCCCAGAAATGACAAAGAGGCACAATTCCTTTGGACAAAAGGTCGAACAGGTGGTGACATAGAAAAAAAATAATCATAAGTCAAATTATAAAAAAGTATACAGTAATATCATAAGGTAACCAATATGTTGGGTGAAGAAAAATGGAAATCATGCATAAAGTTATGGTTTATTAATAACAAAGCACTTTTGATCAGACCAGAGTTTATGTTAATGAGCTAGTTAGGGTGGAGCCCCTAGATAGCCTCAGGATGGGGCTGGGGATTAGCTAGCTGAAATTTACCTTTATACTCTTCAACTTAGAAGAAGGGAGATGGGGTACAGGCCAGGGAGGACTGGAGATTAAGTTCTGTAAAGACCTGAACAGCGAGACATAATGAGCTTCCAGGCTGGTGAACTCACTTCCACGCCAAGAGGGTAATGCACCCAAAATTCCATAGAGACAGAAGTTCCTGTACTCAGAATACTTTGGGACCATGCCCTATATATCCCTTCATCTGGCTGTTCAATTGTATCCTTTATAAAGAAGTAGTAATAGTAAGTCAAATATTTCCCTGAAATCTGTGAGCCATTATAACAAATTAATGAACTATGGGAATCCCAATTTGAAGCCAGCTCAGATAGAAGTGTAGGAAACCCAGGCACTCAATACTTGTGACTGGCATCTGAAGAGTGGGGAGAGGTAGGGGAAGTCTAGTGGCACTGAGCCCTTAACCTGTGAGATCTGGACTAACTCTGGACAGTTAGTGTCAGAGATGAATTAAGTTATAGGGCACCCAGTTGATGAAAGAAAAAAACTGAAAGACTACTTGATGCAGAAAACTCAAACATCTACAGTCAAAAGTGTTGTGAGTAGACACAGGCCATAATAGCAGGTATTACATTTCACAGAAAGGGCAGGCCACTAGGATTTTTCATCTTCAGAGCTCTGATTTATATAAGCTAAGGGTAACTGCAACAGAAATATTGGGAATGCCCTCCTCCACCAACTCCTCATGGATAGATAGGGTGGTCATTCTACTCCAAACAAAGCAGGCTAAGAACACTGAGATCCCAACTGTCATCTTCCCAGGTTATTAAGGTGCAATTTTTGAAATCTTCAATAAAATACTAACAACCAGAATCCAGAAACATATAAAAGGGTTTTGACAGCATAATCAACTGGGATTTAACCCATGAATGCAAGGTTTCACTAATATTTGAAAATTAATTAATATAATATGCCATATTAGTAAGCATTAGAGACATAAGCCACATGATAATATTAAAAGGTGAAGAGAAATCATATGATGAAATTCAGTACCCATTCACAATGAAGACGCTCAACAAGCTAGGAATAGAAGGGAACTTTCACAACCTGATAATAGACATCTATTTTAAAAAACCACAATTATAATCATACCTAATGGTAAAAGACAATGCTTTCTCCCTAAAATCAGAAACAAGAATGTCTGCTCTCACCACTTTTATATAACACTTTATCAGGAGGTCATGGCCTGGCAATTTTGCAATAAAATTTAATAAACTATATCCACACTGAAAAAAAGAGAAGCAAACCTATTTAGATCTATTTGCCGATAACATGCCCCTGTATAAAAAAATCCTAATGATTTCATTAAAAACATATTAGAACTAATAAAATAGTTTAGCAATATTGTAGTATATAAGATCAATACACATAAATCAATTGTAGTTCTATATGCTTGAATGATCAGTAAAAAAAATCAAGTTAAAAGTCAGCTGTATGTACAGTAGCATCAAATAAATAAAATACTTAATAATACACCTTTCAAAAAAACTGAAAAACATACTCTGAAAATATAATAAAGAAAAAAACTAAACAAAACACTGTTGAAAAAAAAATTTTAATACCTAAATAAATGGGACAATATCCCATGTACAAAATATCAGAAGACTTAATACAGTTCAGACAAAAATACTCCTCAAAAAGACCTATACATTCAATGCAAACTCAATCAATATCCCAAATGGCTTTTCGGAAAATTGACAAGTTCATTCTAAATAGCATATGTACAATCAGGGGACCCAGAGTAGCCAAAAAAAAAAAAAAGTGTTGGAAAATAAGACCACATTTGGAAGACTCAAAGTTACCCATTTCAAAGCTTACTACAAAGACACAGTAATCAAAACAGTGTAATACTGGCATAGGATAAACAATAGATCAATGAAATAGAATTAAGAGTCCAGAAAAAAACCTATGCATATATGGTCAACTGACTTTCAACAAGGGTGTCAAAACAATTTGATGAAGAAAGAAGAGTCTTTTCAATGAGTGGTGGTGGGACTACGAATAGTGACATGTACAAGAACAGACTTGGACCTATACCTCATACTGTGGTATTAAAAAATTAACTCAAAATGGATCATAGATCTAAATGTAAGAACTAAAAATATAAGACTCCTAGAAGAAAATAGGCAGAAGTCTTCATGATCTTGATCTGACAATCATTTCTTAGATATTACACCAAAAGCACAACCAACCAAAGAAAAAAGTTGATAAATTTGACTTAATCAAAATTTAAAATATTATGCTTCAGTGGTCACAGTCAACAAAGTGAAAACACAACCCACTAAACAAGAAAGAATATTTATAGATCGTATGTCTGAAAAAGGGCTTATAGCTAGGATACATGAAGAACTCAAATAATAAATTAAAAGATAACTAAATCAGCAAAAGATCAAAATAGACATTTCTCCAAAGAAGATATATGAATGGCCAATAACCACATGAAAAGATTCTCAACAACTAGCCATCAGGGAAATGCAAATCAAAACCACACTAAAGTTCCATTTTACATCCAGCAGGATAGCTATGATTAAAAAAAATAAAAAACACACAGATGATAACAACTGTTCGTGTGTATATGGAGAAATTAAAATGCTCATATACTGACAAGAGCAACGTACAATGGTGAAAAACAATCTGGACTTTTTTCAAAAGTTTAAACATATTTACTGTGTAACTTAGCAAGTCTCTCCTAGGTATACACTTATAAGGAATAAAAACATATGTTCATGCAAAAAACCATGTTACTCAAAATGTTCATAGAAGCACTATTCATGATAGCCAAGAAATCAAAATAATCCAAATGAACATCAACTGGTAAATGAATGTCGTATATCCATACAATGGACAGTTACTTAATAAGAAGTAGTAAAGTACTGATACATACTACAATACAGATGAACCTTGATAACATTCTGCTAAATGAAAGAAATCAGACATAAAGGATTGCTTATTATATGATTCCATTGATAGTAAATGTCCAGAACAGACAAATCTATAGAGATAAAAGCAGATTACTTCCTGACTAGTGCTACCAGGAGGGTGGGATGGGCAGATATGTTAAGAACCTGATGGCTAATGGTCCAGATTGCCTTTTGGGGGGTAATGAAAATGTTCCAAAATTCATGTAGTGATGGCTGCACCTCTCTGTGAATATACTAAAAACTACTAAATGGTAACTCTAAATAGGTCAGTTGTATGGTACATGAATTATATCTCAATTTAGCCATTACTTAACAAAAAATAAAAGGAGGGAGGAGACAGATCAACAAAAGCTAAAGTTAAATCACCCTGCAGAGATGAGATCTGGCTTTAGTACTTGCTATACAATTTGTAGGCCTTTGCCTTGTCTGTATGTCACTAGACATACAGGAAACAGTGTATTAAATAAATACAGTGGAAACAGTGAAGACTTCATTTTGGGGGGCTCCAAAATCACTGCAGATGGTGATTGCAGCCATGAAATTATAAGACGCTTGCTCCTTGGAAGAAAAGTTATGACCAACTTAGACAGCATGTTAAAAACAGAGACATTACTTTGCCAACAAAGGTCCATCTAGCCAGGGCTATGGTTTTTCCAGTAGCCATGTATGGATGTGAGAGTTGGGCTGTAAAGAAAGCTGACTGTCAAAGCATTGATGCTTTTGAACTGTGGTGTTGGAGAAGACTCTTGAGAATCACTTGGACTGCAAGGAGATCCAACCAGTCCATCCTAAAGGAGATCAGTCCTGAATACTTGTTGGAAGGACTGATGTTGAAGCTGAAACTCCAATACCTTGGCCACCTGATGCAAAGAACTGACTCATTGGAAAAGACTGATGCTGGGAAAGACTGACAGCAGGAGAAGGGGATGACAGAGGATGAGATGGTTGGATGGCATCACTGACTCAATGGACATGAGTTTGAGTAAACTCTGGGAGTTGGTGATGGACAGAGAGGCCTGCTGTGCTGCAGTCCCTGGAGTCGCAGAGTGGGACACGACTGGGTTGAACTGAAATACAGGAAGTCCTCAACTTAACATGAGGATGTGAACTTCCAATTATGACTGTAGAAATTTAAGTCTGCTTCATTCCCCAATATCCACTTTGAAATACTATTGCAAATAGAAAAAGAAAAAGATAAAATTCCACAGCACAGAAAGCCAGAAAAGATAATCAATTCTGCCAGATTAAAGGATCACTTTCTACTAACGCATTTAGGAAGAAAACAGAGTCAGCATGAGGATGAGAGATATACCGTCATCCCCATCTAACCACAAATATGAGACAAGGAAGTGAACTGACTGATCTTTAGAAAGCATACTCTCTAGATAGAGTGGAGAACATATCAGAGGTTGGAAGCCAAGAGGCTTTTATAGTATTCCAAACAAGTGAAAAATAGTAATAAGGACTGGACCAAACTCTACGTATTTGAGACTTAAATGTAAGGAGAGTAAGGAAGAAGGAGGACTCGGCATTGATGGCCAATTTTTAGCTTAATAAACTAAAACAGGAAACCTAAAAAAGCAAAGATTTAGGGGTTAAGAAGTTAAATTAGGCTGAAATAGACTGAGGTTAGGATCAAAACACACAGAAGTATAGATGATAATTGGATACATAGATCTAAAGCTCAAGAGATATGGTCAAGAGACACAAACTAAATCAATAGTGTAAAGGAAGTTAAAGGCATAGGAACAGATAAATGGCCCCTAAAGAATATCTACAGAGAGAAGAGAAGAGGGTTTAGAAGAGATAAGCACAAGTGAAACTCCAAAGTAAAACCGAGATATAAATGGAAATTTAGGAGGAAAATATGAGTCTGGGGCAACTGAATACCAAAGAAAGAAAATATTACAAGGTGGCTATCCTCAAAGTCAAAAATTCAAAAGGAAGGGACAGGCATATTAAGTAATTTAAAAAATATACATTTGTCAAAAATGATTGCAGCTCAGCCCATCAAACCAAAATAGGACTAAAAACATGAACTCCAAATTGTTTGTGGTGATTATGCCTTTATACCTAACAAAGACAAGTGTAAAGTATATAGAAAATATGTTCTCTTATTTTTTTGAAAAGTTCCCTTCAGGCTACTATGTTACAAAAAACAAGGGCAAGAAGGACACTACTTCTGATGTGGTGTCATATCCATGGTTCTTCTTAATTCTGTTTTCTACCACAAGAGAATGAAATCCTAGCATTATTAGATCTTCTTATGCCTCAGAAGGAAAACAAATTCCATGTGGTAATAATGCACTTATTTGATTTCTTAAAAAATATTCATTACCAATTCAATTTTTTAACACTCAAATGGTCCAAACAAAATGGATCCCTGGGGATCACTAGCTTCCATCATCTAGTTTAATCTGTTCTTTCTCAATGATTTAATGGCAAATTTTAAAAATACCTTCAATTTCCTTTTTCTCAATGGTTTCCTACCTATTCCTTATTCCATTCCAATCTTTGGCCTGTTGTTAAGAGAGAATAACAACAAAAACAATTCTGTTTTATCATAACAATACTCCTACTGGTTCTGATAAAAACAGAATAATAAAAAATTATCTGAAACAAAGCAATAATCAGGTTTGATCTGTGTTATGGACTGAATTATACCCCCCTCAAAATCATGTTAAACCCTAACCAAAGACACAGGGACTTTAGGGAAGTAATTAGGGTTAAATGAGGTCTTAAGGGTAGTGTCCTTTGAAGAAGAAGAGACACACTCTGACTCCTAACCTTCAGCTCTTCCAACCATGGCACCAGCCCCAACATGAAAGATGACTGTCTATGAGGCAAGAAGTCTCACCAGAAACCAGTTCTAGCACTGAATGACCTTGGAATTCTAGGCCACAGAACTGTGAGAAAATAAATATCTGTTGTTTAACTCACCCAGTTTTCTTATGGCAGCCCTAGCCAACTAGTGCAATAAGACCTATGGCTCAACAGTTAATTCCTATTGAGTCTTTATTCCACTGCCATACAAAATTAAAAACAGGTCATAGTTAGATGCTTGTTACGAGTTGAATAAGTATGCACAATATATTATTAATCCTAGAAAACAAATTGATTTATGGAAATTTAACCAACCAATAATCAATTAAGAGAATCAGAGTTTGTTAGAGAAACACCTATCATCTTTCATTAAGTATCTTGGAGAAACAGCTTGAAACACAGTATAGGAATAACTTCACCAATTTCAAACAATAATTAGATGACAAGGCTATATACATCACAGTGCAAACACCACTCTATTAACCACTCACAAGAGTATCTTACAGATTACATAATAGGCTCATTTATTTAACTACACCAACAAATATTGCTAAGTAAACAAAAATAGGGCAAATAATTTTAAATCAGTTTTTTTTTAACCTTCATAGTTGACAGCTTGCAAGTAGATGGAAATATTTTTAAGTATCCAGTAAAACAATCACAGTGATATTTTAAATCTGTATGAATCCTCTAGTGAGATTCAGTGGAATACTATACCAGAAGTCACTAAGGAATGACTCAAAACTAAAAATAGAAAATTCAAATAAAAAGCTTATAGTTGATAGTTATATCAGGAACCATAACTTTGCTGCTTTTCACTACCATGCTTCCTTCATTAAAATTCTAAAAACAACTTTGAGAGAAAATGTTTATACAAGAACCAGAGATAAAAAGGATAGCAATTTTTTAGAATATGCTAGGTTACCAAAATAAGAATTAACCCAGAACTGCAAAAATCAAACTGAAATCAACCTCAAAATATAATTCTTTCACTAAAACTTACCACTTTTTATTTGGTTTGAATATCATCTAGAAGAAATATACCCATATTCATAGTACATTTTAGAAAATACAAAATTATTCCGCCAGTTAAACTGAGTGAGTTCCCTGTGTACGACCTAAGGATATTTCCACCACAAGAAGATACCTGAGTATCTGTATCACATTTTGCTGCCGCCACTGGAAGGATAAAATACTAGATGATCATTTGCAACCTTCAACAAGAATTAAATGCAATGAGTCCAATGACAAACCTAGACAAAACATTAAAAAGCAGACGTCACTTTGCCGACCAAGGTCCGTCTAGTCAAAGCTGTGGTTTTTCCAGTAGTCATGTATGGATGTGACAGTTGGACTATAAAGAAAGCTTAGCGCCGAAGAATTGATGCTTTTGACCTGTGGCGTTGGAGAAGACTCTTGAGAGTCCCTTGGACTGCAAGGAGATCCAACCAGTCCATCCTAAAGGACATCAGTCCTGAATATTCACTGGAAGGACTGAAGCTGAAGCTTCAATACTTTGGCCATCTGATGTTAACAAACCAACTCACTGGAAAAGACCCCGATGCTAGAAAAGAGTTAAGGCAAGAGGAGAAGGGGGCGACAGAGGATAAGATGATTGGATAGCATTCACTGACTTAATGGGCGTGAATTGGAGCAAACTCCAGGAGATAGTGAAGGACAGGGGAGCCTGGTGTGCTGCAGTCCATGGGGTTGCAAAGAGTTGGACATGACTTAGTGACTGAAGAAAAACAACAATACTTCTCACAAAATAAGTTTTTTTTTTTAAATCCACATCACTAAAAAGGCAATATTCATAATATAGTTTATACTCAAGTGTAAGTCACACAATCAGAATAAAAAAACAGTGGCCCAGAGTTCAGAGCTCCAGGTTCCCAAACCCTTCTCAGAAACTAGTTTCATATCCTTAGGTAAAATTCAAAACTCCCAGGATCTCTTTCTCATCTACAAAACAAAAAGTCAAACTTCACAATCTCTGAAACTGCTTCAGTTACAATATTTCTAAAACAGTAGGAAAAACAAGTACTCGTCACCGTACAGAACATCAGTTCAGTCACTCAGTCGTGTCCGACTCTTTGCGACCCCATGGACTGCAGCACGCCAGGCTTCCCTGTCCATCACCAACTCCTGGAGGTTGTTATACTACAGAAAAGTATGACTTTGGGATGATGTGCATGTGTGCTCAGTCATGTCTGACTCTTTGCAACCCCATCGACTGTAGCTCACCAGGCTCCTCTGTCCATGGAATTCTCCAGGCAAGAATTCTAGAGTGGGTCACCATTTCCTCCTCTAGGGGGTCTAATGCAGGGATAGAATACGCAGCTCCTGCGTTGGCAGGCAGATTCTTTACCACTGAACCAACTGGGAAGCCCCTTTGGGATGATACCAAACAGGAAAATCCCTAAATAACTTGGAAACATATTTTTTTATATATTGATATATAATCTTAATCTGGAGAAGGAAATGGCAACCCACTCCAGTATTCTTGCCTGGAAAATCCCATGGACTGAGGATCCTGGTAGGCTACAGTCCGTGGGGTCGCAAAGAGTCAGACACGACTGAGTGACTTCATTCACTTCACTATATAATCTTAAAATTTAAATACTATTGACCAAATAATACAAGTTTGAGATCAGATATATTTCTGAAACCTAACCTGCTTGTTACTTATTCATTGGTGATAGTTAACCTGAGGAAGTAAACAGAGTAGGAAAATGCAGCAAGTCTAAATACTTCCTTAAAAAAAAAAAAAAAGATACTTATTGAGCATTTAGCCAAGCCCTTTCTCTGCATCTAGGAATATTTCATCTATCCCAAAGGAAAGATCTCTGGGGTGCATATTCGATACATTAACATCAGAAGAGCAATGGCCCCTGAATGGCTCACAATTAAACAATCTGGCAGTCAGAAGTGCTTTACAAAGGAAAGGAACACTCTTGATAATGAACATGCCCAAGGGGCTCCCTTGTACTTGAGGCATGCAATTCTAATTTTCCCTTCAGGAGCCCCAGAGAAGGAAATGGCAACCCACTCAAGTATTCTTGCCTGGAGAATTTCATGGACAGAGGAGCATGGAGGATGTGAGTCCATGGGATCACTCAGATTCCGACATGACTGAGTTACCTATTTATAGTAAGTACTAAAGATGCAACAAGGACTAGGAATGACACAGGTGTTCCCACAGAAAGCTTACAGATTAGAGAAAGAAGAGAAGAGTAAATGGGAATTTCAACACAGTGGGATAAATGCCAAGAAGGAAAAGCTCTCCATAAGCAAAGAAGCATATCAATTCACTTTGTGCATCTTCAGAGAATAATTAATACCAGTCTCCCAGAATTAAATGTGCTCTGTAAACAAGAGTACCAAGGCTCTTGTCTTGTGATGAGCAGCAGCTGACACCAGCTTTTTTATTTACTACCATAAACTGATAACTTAAGATCTGAGATCAAGTGATGCCTGCAAGTAGTGTGGTTCCATTCTGAAAGTGAGTGCCTGCTGGCTCTACAGCTGATGACCTGTCCGTATTTTCTCACTGAAAGTCTTTGCTACTTCTCGTTTCGCTCCATGATTTGAACCTAAACTCTGATTTATGCCTTTGTCCCTGCTTCTCTTTAGGCCTTCCTGTCCAGATGAAACTTTCTGGATATTAATCCCCATAGTGGAAACTCTTCCAATGCTTCTGCTAGCTTGCTACCTAGGACTGTGCATGGCTGTCTATTCCAATACAGACCATTGACTGGGGTCTTCTAGTTTGAATGGAAATCCCTAGATATCTCCTTCTCCATCAGCCTCTTACATAACATTAAATATTACTTGCATATTGTCATCAAAATATTTCTTGAGTCTGTCCCTTCCAATGAATTGCTACAACTTCCTAAATTAGAAGTTTCACCCTACCTAAACCAGAGACCTGGGTCTCACTGAAGACCTCTTAACTTCTTGCATTTGGTCTTCCCACCTGTAATCCACCTTTCACATCACTATCAGAGTGATGCTTCTAAAATACGAACATATGGCTCTCATGTTCAAAACTCCTTCATGGCCCCCCACTAAATGCAGAGCAGACCCAAGCTTTTAAAATGGCATACGATGCTCTTCTTGACGGATCTAAACTCTGTCTCCTTCTAGAGCCTCATCCTTGACATCCTCTGTCTCACGTTTTCAGTGTATGTAGTACTGCCAGATCACTTGGTGTTTCTTTGGTATTTATCATGCTGTTTCTCTTCCAGGCCATTCCTACAATTGTTTACTCAGTATGCATATTCTTTCCTGTTTACCTGGCTGGCTGCAAGATCTATCCATAGCATCTGCCTCCAAGGCAGCTTGTGCTCACCTGTTACAGCTCTTACATCTAATATTGAAACCATCTACAGAAGTGTCAGTTTTTCTAGAGACAACATGTTCCTTAAGAGGAAAGATAATTTCTTTTTTTTTTTAACATTTATTTATTTGGCTGCACTGGGTCTTAGTTTCGACATGTGGGATCTAGTCCCCTGACAGGGGATGGAACCCAGACCCCCTGCATTGAGAGGGTGAAGTCTTGGACCAACTGGAACAACAGGGAAGTACAGGGATCATTTCCTAATTCATTCTTATCTTCACAGCATGTAATGGGAGTACTGAGGCACAGTAGCTACTTAGTAAATTCTCAGTTAAACTGAATAAAATTTAGCCTCTAAATGCTTTGTCAGGGTTTTTTGACAAAAACAAATTCCTTGTCTATGGGAAGGCCCTGCTTTACTTAACCATCTCAACCCTCTTCCTCTCTGTCATGCATTATTCTTAGATTCATTGGTTATTTTATCTATGAGCCAGGTCCAAATCTTAGTTGGGTTTCATGTTTATGTTATGTTACCACTGCCAACAAAGCAACAGGAACACAATTTCCACCCAGTCTTAGTTCTTCTAGAATTAACACTAAAAGAAGAAATGCATTTGGCAGATTTATGAAAACAATTACAAAATGCCATCAGAGGTCCTTCTAATACTGCAAGACGTCAACATCGACTAGCTGAATAGCAATTCTACTTTCCATATAGCTTTTGTCCTTTGACTTCAGATATTATCTTCAATACTTATAGAGCTGTCCAGTCATAGTTCATGGGAATTACAGTACTGTAGCCCATCAATAACCTGAGCCATCTTTCTAGTAAATAGATTCAATTCCTCCTTAGTCAGTTGGTCAGCATAGTATTGCTTATCACGACCTTTTTACACTGTAGAGCTACAGTTGCCTCATGCAGCATTAAAACTTGTCTGATCGGAAGTTCAACCCTATTAAATGATAAGGGAAAACAGCTCACTCGCTCCCAAATTAAAGAGCTATGATTAAGAGTCATCTCTGGCTCTCATAATTTAACTGAACAACAGCAGTGAAAACTTTCTGTTCAGAAATGATAAAGATTTTAACTTGAAAGGAAATTCCAAGTACATTGCTCTTGTCAGAATTGTGGAGTTGGGAAAAGAAAAAGAAAAAAAAGAGAGAGAAATGCTTTATTAATGCACAGAAAACTTCTAGCTAAAAAATTCTGAGACAGCAAAACATGTACATTCTAAAATTTCTACGCCAGCAGCATAAATACAAGTCAGGATTGGCTTCTATAAAAATGGTGAGGTACATACAGGATCACTGTATTGAAAGTATGAGAGAAAATTTTATAAGGTCAAGTAAATTTCAATGTTCAATCATAATACTGTTAATTTCTTATTAAGAATTTTTTTAAAAAAGAAGCTTCTCTAATGACTATCTGGTTTTCTAAAGTGAACTCTGTCTTGTACCACCTCCCACCTGTACCTTACTCATGAATCTCAGGGCCTTATTCCTGTTGACTCAAATATTCATCTTCTTGCCACTGTTATACTTACTTAGCCAACTGGAGAACTTCTACATAAGTTTTTTACGACTGAGTTTAAACATATTTTTGCAGAAGCCTTCTCTGACATGCTGGCAGCATCACACCCTTCCATCCTCCCAACACAAACACCGTAGTTCTTCCTTCTTCTGTATTCTCAGGTCAATGTTTACCTATCTCTATAACAACATAACTCACATTAAGGATTTCAAGGATATCTAAAATTTGTTTATAATTCCATTTTCCCTATTAACTTCCATGGCTTTCTAACACATATCCCCAATGTCTGTACACAAAAAATACATGATCAACAAATCTTGGCTAAATGAACAAGACTGGCTATATTTAAATGTTAATACACATAATCGTGGGCTTCCCCTGTGGCTCAGATGGTTGTGAGGCTGTCATGGCTAACTCCATGGCAGGCAGCCTAGATTAGGAGTAGGCCTGGTTTCCCAGGGTAACATAATAATCAGGCCTCTTAGAGCCAGCCAATCAACATATGCCTAGCCAGAAAAAAGGCAACCTATCAGGGGAAAGCTGAAAGCCCCACTTTGGGCCAACAAAAATTACCTTGCAACTGTGTAACCAATCAGCTTGCGCCAACTACCCACTGTGTAACCAATCCGATTGCACCAACTACCTGCTGCTTATTTTGACCTAATAAATACCCGAGAGAACCGGGGCTCGGGGCCTTTTCGTCCTCACACACCTGGTGAGGGCGGGAGGCCCTGGCTCGAGTCAGTAATAAATTCCCCTATTGCAAGTTGCATTGTTTCGAGGAGTCTTCTTTCCTGACCGGGACTCGGACTACGGGCAGAACAATGGTAAAGAATCTTCCTGCAATGCAGGAGACCTGGGTTTGATCCCTGAGTTGGGAAGATTCCCTGGAGAAGGAAACAGCAACCTACTCCAGTATTCTTGCCTAGAGGGTTCCATGGACAGAGAAGCCTGGTGGGCTACAACCTATAGGGTCACAAAGAGTTGGACATGACTGAGCAACTAACTGATACTGATACACATAATGGTAAGAACGTTCATTGTGAATCTGACATGGCATGTAATCCATTCTCCCCTTCTTTATATCAAAAAAGAAGTAAACGTGTCAGTCGCTCAGTCGTATTTGACCCTTTGAAACCCCACAGACTGTAGCCCGCCAAGCTCTTCGGTCCATGGGATTCTCCAGGGAGAATACTGGAATGGTTTGCCATTTCCTCCTCTAGGGATCTTCCCGACCCAGAGATGGACCCACATCTCCCACATTACAGGAAGATTCTTTACCATCTGAGCCACCAGGGAAGCTAAGAAAGTCACGTATCTTAATGAAAACCTCACTTTGCTCATATTTTTAAATAAGGATATTATAAAAACTTAAAGTTTCTTTCATGCAATAAAATCCTAAGTTAGAACACAGTTGGTGAGGTTTATAGTACAGTTGGTTTTCTTATAGAATTTAAATGGGATGGAAGATTTTAGTAACTTAAAGCAGAAAAAAACTACTCTAAAAAAGAATGCAAGTGCTTAAGCATTGATAATTTCATAAACTGATATCTACATCTTATATGATCACAATGTTCTATATATTTAAATCAATGAATTTCCAAGTTGATCTGATATATGAAGACAGCTGAAAACTATCACACAGTGTAGGAGAATCTTTTTGCTAAAATTAACAAATTGTTCAACATTATTTTTTGTTATCTTCCATTACATTTAAATCATGATGTCAAAGAATCATGAAACAATCAAGTTATCTTCAGAACACCCAGCTTACCCTTTCCATTTTGTAAATGAGAAAACAACATACCCAGAGAGGTGAAGGATTTGCTTGAGCCACAGAGATATTTGGCAGCTTTGAGCTAACACTCCAGAACCAGAATGTAAGTATATATACACATAAATGAGGACTGGTTACAGCTTCCCTGACTTTTGTGCACCTCAGCTTTCTCTCCCAAGAAAAAGGTAGAGGAATTTGTCTGACAATCAAATTTCAATATTTCAACAGTTTTACCTACTCATTTATTCTCTCACTCCATGCCTGTATATTTAAGCTAATTTTTAAATATTCAACTAAAAGAACATGGTGGTTTCTTGAATGCATTACAATGATATCTTTCCCAGTAATGAAGTATTAAGGCTTTCAAATGCTCAGTTACATGTCAAAATACATGAGTAGGCCAAATAGGATACCTTGAAGGTCATAAACATAATGAAAGCTTTAGGATTCCAAGATTAATTACCTTGCTCTCTGCTAACCAGCGATGTGGGTCATAATTGATATCAGGACTAGATGAAAAAACCTACAAAGAAAGAGGAAGTCATCAATTAGAAGTAGGTACCTCCCTGAAATGAATTTACATAAATGAAGATTGTACACCATTATATCCAAAAGTTCAGTCTCTAAACCTAAGGGTTTAAAAAGAAAGTTCACAGCAAGTATAAAACCAGTTCCAAACTATTATTTATTTAACGCCTATTTATTAAGCATGTATATATGTATCAATATATGTATACATCAGTATGAAAACATGTATGAATGTATGTATTGACACTAAATATTTAGCTCACGTATACACATATGACTCAACTCTCAAGTGCTACTACTTGAGAATCTTGAGGCTCTTGAGGCTCTTGAGAAGCTCAAATCTCTGAGGCTGATCCATGGAGTTCTGCATGGCAAGCAGCCTCACTTACACCAGTTTACTTCATTTTTGTGTCTTTTCCTCAGTCTTGTTCCAGATAATGTATTTCACAGTGAGTCAGATGTAATTACATAAAACTTAATTCTTTGTCTCATTTTTCCTTCCTCAATTTTATACTATGAGAGCTATTTTGTCTCATTAATGGTTGTATAGAACTGACAGAACCTAATCAATATAACTTCACACCTGCATCGCTTTGTAACTCATGATGGTAACAAGATTCTACAATAAATAGATTGTCTACACTAGATGCCCTGAGTTCCTTCACACCAACTCATTTATAAAATTACTGTCAGCTGGTTCTGCCTTATTACTGGTAAAAGTCTACTCAAAGTTTGTCAATCACTTCATAATTGTAAACACAAAAGAATTTCTCAATTTTTCCCTTTGAACTTTGTGCTATCCATGAAACTTCTGCATCGGTTTTTCCTAGAAATTTTCTGCTTAAAAGTATCTTATCCCTCTGCATGCAATGTCTGTTCCTATCTTCAAATACTTCTATACTTCTTGATGCGTTTGCACATCACTCCCCTACGGAATAGCATTAGGTAATTCATTTAGACATGATGAATGCGCAACGAGCGTGACCACATGCCACGTACAAGAGTGCTGTAGTCTCATGTAACCTTTCTATCATCCATTTTTCTCATTATCTAGATCTCACTCAATTCTCAGGCCTTTCCGGCTTTTTCAATGAGATTTTTCTTAATCTCTAGTTCACAGTGCTTTCTTCCTTTTCTACCTCTCTACTGTGTTGAATATTTGTAACCATCCATTTATCATTGATTATGTTGTTCTTTATTACTCTTTTTCATTGACCTATGTCATCATCTCAAGTCTTCAGTGACCTAAGATACAGTACTCAAGATTAAAGACCAAAATAATCTGAAATAAAACAATGTTTATATTTTGCAACATGCTTTATACATTTATATATAGTTTAGTGTTTAAGAAAATAGTCACTTAATCACTTATAAATGGTATGACTTAATTTTTCTCTAAGCTGCAGGTTATCATCTATAAAGTGAGTAAACTACCTCATGAGGCCAGGGTATAAATTAAATAAAATGGGTGTTGGCACAATATCAGACATACAGAACACCATTATCACTTCACTACTAACTGCATATCAAGATGTAATTATCAATAAATACACTTCAAAGTCTATTATGACAAGAGCACAAAGTCTATTAAGACAACAGTTATTTGTCATAAAAAGATTAAAGAAATAGAAGCCATATACTTGGCAATATGAGTACATTACAAAAAACTCTCTGCATAATGAGAGAAATCATTAGTTGATCTTGCTATCTTGCACTACTAAGTGCAAGATATGATACACTTAGTATGTACATCACACTATGATGTACACCTTCTACATCTTTTTTATTTTATCTTCATAATAACCCAACTTATAAATAGGACATGAATTCTTAGAGCGAATAGAGATTACATAACTCATCCTAGGTCATACATTAGCAATTTGGAGAGTTGCAATTTGAATCTCCATCTGTCTTGATCCAAAGCCTATTCTCTGCATGCTCTACAAAGAAATGAATACTCTGACCAAGTGTTAGGGGAAAATCTCTAGACTTACCAAAGACTGGTCTGTGAAAATATTGTATCTTTAATTCAAACACTTTTCTAATTGTTCCATAAGCGTCTAACAACAGATTTTCAAATACTGCATGCACTTACTAATGTGGAATAAGTAATAAATATGGTGGCTGAAAAAAGAAACTATAATTAGAAATAATTCCAACATTCCCAAAGACTTTTCACAGACTCTTTTGTTGCATATCTCTTATTTGGTCCATTCCATAATAGTCACTTTCTACATAAAATGGCTGAAAATTTCATCAGCAATATTTCAAAAATCAACAAATGACCAGGAATGATTGGAATTACTTCATTTCTGAAAATATTTTACAAAGACTACCAATCTCACCTACATTTCTGAACTACAAAGCAAAAAATCAATTTTAATAAACACTTTGGTGGTTTCTGTGAAGTGAGAACAAATGTTATGTTCTTGAGTATTCCTTTGTTTTTCAATTTTATAGAAATGAAACAACAAAAATTATTAATGGAAAAAGATCCACAATAAAAAAAAATGCATTCCTAAAAATAATCTTAATAGAATTTCCATTCTCATAGATTAACTTTCCACCCATCACTTAGACTTGAATTAGTCTTTCTCCAGGTAAAGAGGTGTAAAGACCCATTACCACCACATTCTTGAAAGCCTATTAAAGAATAGGGTACTTTTCATAATAGTAAGTTAGAAGGATAATTTGAATCATATAAAGAAATAAAATATTTAAGCAATGTACTACATACACACTATGCTTTAGCTTGTAATTGACCCGTTTTAGTCTGTAAATAACAAGGTTTATATATAACGCAATCCAAATGTTCCTATTTTTATATCTCTACTTGGCTGAAAACAAGCCATTCTGACATAAATTCTTAAACACAGAATAAATATTCGATAGTAAATCTGTGCATCTTCTAGATAAAATTATGATTTCAAGGGTTTAAATATATGTCAACAAGTTCTAAATAAAAATAAAGCAGTATTAGATAAGGAACAGAATAAACGAATGTTATAACAGGACAGAAAGAGTTAGTTTTCCCCTAAAGCTAATTACTTCTTGTATTTGGCTCACAGTCCTCTCAAATTGACATCTGAACTTTAAAAAAGAAAAGTATACAAAAACATATATTGTAGAAATTCCATCAACTTCGCCAAATTCTGCCAGTTGAAATATTTCCTTTAAAGCTGAATCCTAAAGCGCAAGTGGAGAATATCATTTTATGTTCTTGAAAACATTATTTAAGAAAAACAAAAAAGATGGAGGAAAAAACAGGAAAAAAGAGGGGAAAGTAGTTCAGGGAAGAATATTTTATATGAGAAAAAAAGATGAATGACAATATTTGAAAAGATTAAAAAAAAACCTTAATGCATAATATGATAATTTGAATGCTGTTTTTTTTTTTTTTTTTTTAATTTGAATGCTGTTATATCATCAAATGAAATAACTACAAGGGGAAATGATGGGCTAAACTATAATGTACTGTGGTCATACCACACCAAAGCACTGCAATGCTCTTTGTATATAACTTAGCAGTACTAGGACCTAGAGTGTAAGGAGGTACTTACTTCAAGGAATTAAGAACATCCATGATTACTTCTGTTTTTATTTATTATTTCACTAGGACTACAAATTTAGTGGCAATAATTCATTTTAAAGACAGGAAAACTAAATAAAATGCAATTTGTTTAAACAGGGAAGCAAATAGCATGGTAGATACTTCTTTAAGCTCCAGAGTTAGACACCCAATATTTGAAGTCTTAATTCTAGCTTTAGACTAGATACATGGCCAGGGGAAAGTTACTTATCCCCTTCAAGTCCTGCTTTTTCTTGCCTAAAATGGATTTAATGTGAGTGTCTAAAGGACAGGGTGGTTTCAGAATAGAGAGAGAATGTATATACTGTAATTAAAACAGTATGTGTAATATAGCTAGCACTCAATAGGTGTGAGCCAGTAATATACTAACAACAATAAAAATGGTCTATGATAATAAAAAATTCAAAATCCAGGCTTCTTGACTTGAAAGATTTCTCTAGTAAGACATTTTCTTTTACAGAGTGAGATACAAGCAATTCAGTGGAGTAACAGCATGGAGTAACTTTCTTTCACCATGACTGTGCAATAGATAAAATAGCTCATTCTAAAAAGTGTAAGATGTTATTTTGTTCCATAAAACTCTCTGGAATAAAAATGTGATGACCAGGTAACTATGCATTAAATCGTATTATAATTATATATTAGGAAACTAACTGAAAGGCACATAGCAACTCGTAATTACTTTCAATTTGTCCATTGAGTTCCTGGAGAATGTTTTACAAGCTGCATCAATTTCCTTTCCTATCACCCCAAGGATGGATTCCTGTTCCGTCTCCAGACAAAGAAGTTGATCCTTGAGCTGCAATCTGGCCTCTTCCATCCTCCTACGGTGTTCTTCTTCGTTGGTTATATGTTTTTCCTAGAGGCATTGGTAAGAAATAAAATCAGAGGTTAATTATTAAGTGAAGACAAGAAACACATGTCATATCTATACAACAAACCCAAAGAAGCACATTAAAAAACAGATCTGACTTTGCCCCTTGATGTTACCAAAATAACTTATTATTCTTTCTCATTAACTGATGTCAAGTAACAGAGAATTCAGAAGTACGATAATGAGTGAAATAGTGAGCAGATACGTGATAAAAAATACTACAGTAATTCTGCTACTAAAAGAAAAAAAAAGTTTTAAAAAATTCATCATCGATTTAATAACACAGTGCCATTAATGGATCAGAGTAGAAGCCAATGTCACAAACCGATTTTGAGTTTTCAATAAATATTAGTAAAACACTAGAAAAGGCAAAATGTCAAGTAAGTAGGTTTCTTTATTTCAGGGAAAAAAAAAGTGTTACTGCTACCTTTATCTCATCAAAACACCATTTCAAAAGGTCTAAGTTGAGGGGGAGGAGCCAAGATGGCAGAGGAGTAGGATGGGGAGCCCACTTTCTCTCCTACAAATTCATCAAAAGAATAACTGAACGCAGAGCAAACTTCACAAAACAACTTCTGATCGCTAGCTGAGGTCATCAGGCGCCCAGAAAAGCAGCCCATTGTCTTCGAAAGGAGGTAGGACAAAATATAAAAGATAAAAAGTGAGACAAAAGAGCTAAGGAAGGAGATCCGTCCTGGGAAGGGAGTCTTAATAGAGGACGTTTCCAGACACCGGGAAACCCTCGCATTGGCGGGCCTGGGGGAAGTGTTTGAATGTCGGAGGGCAACCTGACTGGGAGGGAAACAATAAATAAAACCCACAGATTACGAGCCTAAAAGCAACTCCCAGCAGAAAAGTACCCCAGACACCCGCATCCGCCACCAGCAAGTGGGGGCGGAACGGAGAGGAGCGGGCGGCATTGCTTGGGGTAGGGTCCGGGCCTGAGCGCCCTAAGGACAATCGGAGGGAGCTTTTGTGAGTTGCCAACTTGAACTGAGGAAGAGCAAAAGAGAGAGAGAAAATTAACCAGCCCGAACACACTGCCGGCCGTTCACAGAACAAAGGGACCGAGCAAGTCCAGAGAAGAGCTAGCAGGCTGAGGACGGGCCCAGCCCCGCAGGAGGCAGGAAGCAGGAGGCAGGGGGGAATGGAAGGGGGCAGGCTCAGCCCCAAGGACCGCATCCCCTGCGGCACTGCAAACAGGCCTCCAGTTTCTAAGCAAAGGTCTCCTGAGATTCTGGATGGTCAACATCTGCTGGGAGGGTCGCGGCGAGACACAGGGCGCACGCACCCGACCCGACCGGCATGGGCAGGGACTGGGGCTGGGGAGCGGAGGGCAGAAGGTGCACGCACCCGACTGGTGCCGGCAGAAATTGAGACTGGGACCGCGGAAGAGAGTGGGCGCGCCGCACCCGGGGAGAGTGCGCCCCTCAAGCCCCTGGCTGCCTGGACCGCTGGGACAGGGAAGGCACAGGGAGCAGGCGCAGCTTTTTGTTCTGCGCTTTTGTGGAACACCCGAGGGCTGGAACCGCGTGCAGCGTGGGGCGCGCTCCATATAGAGCAGCCGGGAGCCTGAGCAGCGCAGACGGAGAAAGCAGCGCCAGCCTCTCCCGCAGCGCCAGCCCCTCCCGGCAGCGCGACAGAACTAGCTACCTGAATAAGAGTCCACCTCCGCCCGCCTGTGTCAGGGTGGAAATGAGGCTCTGAAGAGACTGGCAAACAGAAGCCAAATAAACAAAGGGAACCACTTCAGAAGGGACCAGTGCAACATATTAAAATCCCTGTAGGAATACAGAAAGCCCACTCCAGACACAGCAATCTAAACAAGATGAAAAGGCAAAGAAATACCCAACAGGTAAAGGAACATGAAAAATGCCCACCAAGTCAAACAAAAGAGGAGGAGATAGGGAATCTACCTGAAAAAGAATTTAGAATAATGATAATAAAAATGATCAAAAATCTTGAAAACAAAATGGAGTTACAGATAAATAGCCTGGAGACAAAGATTGAAAAGATGCAAGAAATGTTTAATAAAGACCTAGAAGAAATAAAAAAGAGTCAATTAAAAATGAATAATGCAATGAATGAGATCAAAAACACTCTGGAGGGAACCAAGAGTAGAATAACGGAGGCAGAAGATAGGGTAAGTGAGGTAGAAGATAAAATGGTGGAAATAAATGAAGCAGAGAGGAAAAAAGAAAAAAGGATCAAAAGAAATGAGGACAACCTCAGGGACCTCTGGGACAATGTGAAACGCCCCAACATTCGAATCATAGGAGTCCCAGAAGAAGACAAAAAGAAAGGCCATGAGAAAATACTCGAGGAGATAATAGCTGAAAACTTCCCTAAAATGGGGAAGGAAATAGCCACCCAAGTCCAAGAAACCCAGAGAGTCCCAAACAGGATAAACCCAAGGCGAAACACCCCAAGACACATATTAATCAAATTAACAAAGATCAAACACAAAGAACAAATATTAAAAGCAGCAAGGGAGAAACAACAAATAACACACAAAGGGATTCCCATAAGGATAACAGCTGATCTATCAATAGAAACCCTCCAGGCCAGAAGGGAATGGCAGGACATACTGAAAGTAATGAAAGAGAATAACCTACAACCTAGATTACTGTACCCAGCAAGGATCTCATTCAGATATGAAGGAGAATTCAAAAGCTTTACAGACAAGCAAAAGCTGAGAGAATTCAGCACCACCAAACCAGCTCTTCAACAAATGCTAAAGGATCTTCTCTAGACAGGAAATGCAGAAAGGTTGTATAAACGTGAACCCAAAACAACAAAGTAAATGGCAACGGGACCACATCTATCAATAATTACCTTAAATGTAAATGGGTTGAATACCCCAACCAAAAGACAAAGACTGGCTGAATGGATACAAAAACAAGACCCCTATATATGCTGTCTACAAGAGACCCATCTCAAAACAAGAGACACATACAGACTAAAAGTGAAGGGCTGGAAAAAAATATTTCACGCAAACGGAGACCAAAAGAAAGCAGGAGTCGCAATACTCATATCAGATAAAATAGACTTTCAAATAAAGGATGTGAAAAGAGACAAAGAAGGACACTACATAATGATCAAAGGATCAATCCTAGAAGAAGATATAACAATTATAAATATATATGCACCCAACATAGGAGCACCGTAATATGTACGGCAAACGCTAACAAGTATGAAAGAGGACATTAATAGTAACACAATAATAGTGGGAGACTTTAATACCCCACTCACAACTATGGACAGATCAACTAAACAGAAAATTAACAAGGAAACACAAACCTTAAATGACACAATGGACCAGCTAGACCTAATTGATATCTATAGGACATTTCACCCCAAAACAATCCACTTCACCTTTTTCTCAAGTGCACACGGAACCTTCTCCAGAATAGATCACATCCTGGGCCATAAATCTGGTCTTGGAAAATTCAAAAAAATTGAAATCATTCCAGTCATCTTTTCTGACCACAGTGCAGTAAGATTAGATCTCAATTACAGGAAAAAAATTGTTAAAAATTCAAACATATGGAGGCTAAATAACACGCTTCTGAATAACCAACAAATCATAGAAGAAATCAAAAAAGAAATCAAAATATGTATAGAAATGAATGAAAATGAAAACACAACAACCCAAAACCTATGGGACACTGTAAAAGCAGTGCTAAGGGGAAGGTTCATAGCATTACAGGCTTACATCAAGAAATAAGAAAAAAGCCAAATAAATAACCTAACTCTACACCTAAAGCAATTAGAGAAGGAAGAAATGAAGAACCCCAGGGTTAGCAGAAGGAAAGAAATCTTAAAAATCAGGGCAGAAATAAATGCAAAAGAAACTAAAGAGACCATAGCAAAAATCAACAAAGCTAAAAGCTGGTTTTTTGAAAAAATAAACAAAATTGACAAACCATTAGCAAGACTCATTAAGAAACAAAGAGAGAAGAACCAAATTAACAAAATTAGAAATGAAAATGGAGAGATCACAACAGACAACACTGAAATACAAAGGATCATAAAAGACTACTACCAGCAGCTCTATGCCAATAAAATGGACAACTTGGATGAAATGGACAAATTCTTAGAAAAGTATAACTTTCCAAAACTGAACCAGGAAGAAATAGAAGATCTTAACAGACCCATCACAAGCAAGGAAGTCGAACTGTAATCAAAAATCTTCCAGCAAACAAAAGCCCAGGACCAGATGGCTTCACAGCTGAATTCTACCAAAAATTTAGAGAAGAGCTAACACCTATCTTACTCAAACTCTTCCAGAAAATTGCAGATGAAGGTAAACTTCCAAACTCATTCTATGAGGCCACCATCACCCTAATACCAAAACCAGACAAAGATGCCACAAAAAAAGAAAACTACAGGCCAATATCACTGATGAACATAGATGCAAAAATCCTTAACAAAATTCTAGCAAACAGAATCCAACAACATATTAAAAAATCATACACCATGACCAAGTGGGCTTTATCCCAGGAATGCAAGGATTCTTTAATATCTGCAAATCAATCAATGTAATACACCACGTTAACAAATTGAAAGATAAAAACCATACGATTATCTCAATAGATGCAGAGAAAGCCTTTGACAAAATTCAACACTCATTTATGATTAAAACTCTCCAGAAAGCAGGAATAGAAGGAAACATACCTCAACATAATAAAAGCTATATATGACAAACCCACAGCAAGCATCACCCTCAATGGTGAAAAATTGAAAGCATTCCCCTGAAATCAGGAACAAGACAAGGGTGCCCACTCTCACCACTACTATTCAACATAGTGTTGGAAGTTTTGGGCCACAGCAATCAGAGCAGAAAAAGAAGTAAAAGGAATCCAGATAGGAAAGAAGAAGTGAAACTCTCACTGTTTGCAGATAACATGATCCTCTACATAGAAAACCCTAAAGACTCTACCAGAAAATTACTAGAGCTAATCAATGAATATAGTAAAGTTGCAGGATATAAAATTAACACACAGAAATCCCTTGCATTCCTATATACTAACAATGAAAAAACAGAAAGAGAAATTAAGGAAACAATACCATTCACCATTGCAACAAAAAGAATAAAATACTTAGGAGTATATCTACCTAAAGAAACAAAAGACCTATACATAGAAAACTATAAAACACTGATGAAAGAAATCAAAGAGGACACAAACAGATGGAGAAACATACCGTGTTCATGGATTGGAAGAATCAATATTGTCAAAATGGCTATTCTACCCAAAGCAATCTATAGATTCAATGCAATCCCTATCAAGCTACCAACGGTATTTTTCACAGAACTAGACCAAAGAATTTCACAATTTGTATGGAAATACAAAAAACCTCGAATAGCCAAAGTAATCTTGAGAAAGAAGAATGGAACTGGAGGAATCAACCTGCCTGACTTCAGACTCTACTACAAAGCCACAGTCATCAAGACAGTATGGTACTGGCACAAAGACAGAAATATAGATCAATGGAACAGAATAGAAAGCCCAGAGATAAATCCACGAACCTATGGACACCTTATCTTTGACAAAGGAGGCAAGGATATACAATGGAAAAAAGACAACCTCTTTAACAAGTGGTGCTGGGAAAACTGGTCAACCACTTGTAAAAGAATGAAACTAGAACACTTTCCAACACCATACACAAAAATAAACTCAAAATGGATTAAAGATCTAAATGTAAGACCAGAAACTATAAAACTCCTAGAGGAGAACATAGGCAAAACACTCTCCGACATAAATCACAGCAAGATCCTCTATGACCCATCTCCCAGAATATTGGAAATAAAAGCAAAACTAAACAAATGGGACCTAATGAAACTTAAAAGCTTTTGCACAACAAAGGAAACTATAAGTAAGGTGAAAAGACAGCCCTCAGATTGGGAGAAAATAATAGCAAATGAAGAAACAGACAAAGGATTAATCTCAAAAATATACAAGCAACTCCTGCAGCTCAATTCCAGAAAAATAAATGACCCAATCAAAAAATGGGCCAAAGAACTAAACAGACATTTCTCCAAAGAAGACATACAGATGGCTAACAAACACATGAAAAGATGCTCAACATCACTCATTATCAGAGAAATGCAAATCAAAACCACAATGAGGTACCATTACACGCCAGTCAGGATGGCTGCTATCCAAAAGTCTACAAGCAATAAATGCTGGAGAGGGTGTGGAGAAAAGGGAACCCTCTTACACTGTTGGTGGGAATGCAAACTAGTACAGCCACTATGGAAAACAGTGTGGAGATTCCTTAAAAAACTGGAAATAGAACTGCCATATGACCCAGCAATCCCACTTTTGGGCATACACACTGAGGAAACCAGATCTGAAAGAGACACGTGCACCCCAATGTTCATCGCAGCACTGTTTATAATAGCCAGGACATGGAAGCAACCTAGATGCCCATCAGCAGATGAATGGATAAGGAAGCTGTGGTACATATACACCATGGAATATTACTCAGCGGTTAAAAAGAATTCATTTGAATCAGTTCTAATGAGATGGATGAAACTGGAGCCCATTATACAGAGTGAAGTAAGCCAGAAAGATAAAGAACATTACAGTATACTAACACATATATATGGAATTTAGAAAGATGGTAACGATAACCCTATATGCAAAACAGAAAAAGAGACACAGAAGTACAGAACAGACTTTTGAACTCTGTGGGAGAAGGTGAGGGTGGGATGTTTCGAAAGAACAGCATGTGTATTATCTATGGTGAAACTGATCACCAGCCCAGGTGGGATGCATGAGACAAGTGCTCGGGCCTGGTGCACTCGGAAGACACAGAGGAATCGGGTGGAGATGGAGATGGGAGGGAGGATCAGGATGGGGAATACGTGTAACTCTATGGCTGATTCATATCAATGTATGACAAAACCCACTGAAATGTTGTGAAGTAATTAGCCTCCAACTAATAAAAAAAAAAAAAAAGGTCCAAGTTTCCAAACTCAGTGATACTATATAAAGGCTTTAAGTCATGAAAATTTAATAGAGGTAAGAAAGAGCTACTTTTCAAGTAAGTAAATATACTTCATGAAAAGGAGATTCTCAAGAACCCTATAAGAGATTACAAGGCTTGGGGACGCCCCCTAGTCAAAACAACTCTGTCATTCAGTTCAGTTCAGTTCAGTTGCTCAGTGGTGTCCAACTCTTTGTGACCCCATGAATTGCAGCATGCCAGGCCTCCCTGTCCATCACCAACTCCTGGAGTCTACTCAAACTCATGTCCATCGAGTCGGTGATGCCATCCAGCCATCTCATCCTCTGTCGTCCCCTTTTCCACCTGCCTCCAATCCCTCCCAGCATCAGGGTCTTTTCCAGTGAGTCAACTCTTCTCATGAGGTGGCCAAAGTACTGGAGTTTCAGCTTCAGCATTAGTCTCCGTCATTAAGGTTACACAATTTCATAAGAAATTCATTAGAGACATTCAAGTGGTATTCCACAAGGCTTAGAGGAAAAGAACAGAATTACTACAATTGTAAGGATAAACAGGGACCAAAAAGTCACAATGGCTGGCTAGTTATGCCTTCAGTCATCACACAGTAGCCTAATGATCTTCACCTACCCTAGTAAACACAAAATAAGCAGGAAGATTATATGGTTAACCAATCAACTTGAATTTAAAATAACAAAAGGCTTTTTCAATGAAAATTCACCATGAAAGACAGAATGGTATTTGAGCAGAATAATCACACATGAATTTCCTAGCAGTTCAATTTACTTAAAAAAAAAAAAAAATGAATGAAATACCCTCCCTACAAAAGAACAGTCATTTCACAACCTGACTTCTGCTCTTCTCTCCCACCTCATCTCCCTCCTTTCCACTCTCTCATACTTGCAGCTTCTCAAGAACACCTACATATGTCTCCCCTAGCCATATCTCATCTGAACAACTCACTCTGAAATTGTGTTATTTCAAAATGGAGCTAGCAGTCCTGAGAACACGTTTACCTTCATGAGTACATCTTCCTGGCCAGGAGCTCAACTTTGTAGACTTAGGAGCTGGAGTTTCACTGCTTTCTGGTCCTCTGATGCAAGTCATCTTTCAGCAGTAGAGCACATTAAGCTCATAAGAGACTGGTGGACAGACTAGAATATCACTCAGTTTACTACATTAGTTTACAATGAGACCCATAACTGCCATATGGATTAGAATGCTCATGTCAGCGTAAACCAGCATGTTTTCTCCCTGTAGACCAATCTAGCTGGGAAGGCAAATTATAATCAGAATGTTGCTTAATGAACTGGAAATCTGACCAGAGGAGTCTGTTTCATGAAACAACATTTAAATGGCATCACTCTAATGGCAGCCTGGCATGTCCAACTACATGTCAGGGCTTTCAAACCACAGTAACAAGTGTGTTCCATTCTCTTGGGTAGAGTTTGGATGGAGATTGTTCCAGTACATCTCCCTTTCTCCTTTGTCCACACTCAGTTTCTGCTCAAACTCTCCCTCCTGATGGATATGGTATCTTTTCAGATGATACTCTGCTAAGTCTAACTTCATCTAGAAACCTTTCACAAAAATTAACATCGTGGCCTGGCTCTGACAGTAAGGGATGATCTCATAGTTTTTTACTAGAAAGAAACCTTACTGCCAAGTCCCTAGTTGAGGATACTTGCCTGTGTATTGTTATGCACCTACCCACCTATGCTTCTTATCTTTCAAACTTTCTCCTTCAAACCCCAGTCTCCTTTCATTTGTATCTCCCAATGCAGAAGGTTCCCATAGTACATTATGTATACCATAGTTTTTTTAATGTAGTAAGCTATAATAAAATTATTTGGTCATGCACCTGTCTCCCTTAGTAAACTGTTAATTTCAGGAGACCACAAAACATATTTACAGTCATCTTTAAATTCCTCCACTTTACTAAATAAGTGATTTAAACATTTTTGAAGACAAATTCAACACTGTAAAGGTCATTTCATCAATTACCATGCAGATCTATATACTCAAAGGCCTCTGAGGTGTGCTAGGCTTCCTCTATACAAACAAAGTCCTCCAATCAAACAGGCTACAGTGTTCTCACCGCAGGCCTGTGGTGCGATGTTAGTAAAGAAAATACTCTATCAAGGGTGGCTGTCATACTTACGGAACAACTGTTCATACTTTAAATCCACATGATTCACAATAATGTTCTAACTGATTTTTCTTTTCTCTTTTCCCTCATAGACATCTTTCTTTTTTCCCTTGTCACTTTTCTGTACTCTCTGATACTTGACTCATTAAAAAGAAAACAAAACTATTTCCAGATTTTTATAGTCTTAAGAAATGCTGATCCTGTCAAAAAGAATCTACAAGTTCAATCACTTTAGCAAAGGCTGGAAATTTCTTTACCCACTTCACTATCCTCTGCAAGACAGCATGCCATGTCCAATCTCCCTTTGAAGTAAAACTCACAGAACTACAAACTCACATGAACCTTAGTAATAAGTGGGTTCAACTACCTGCTCTTTCAGGATCCCCTTCTGTGACATTTATGACAGATAGTCATGCAACCCCTACCTACATGACCAACTCGGGTTTCAAGGAAAAGAGTACTTGACAAAAATGCAAAAATCTTTCCATGAATCTAAGTACTATACTCAAAAATTAAAGCAAATAAGTGAATCCTCCACCCCTACTAAATCTTCTACTGTTCCAAGTAAAGGTCTGTGTTCTTTTATTTAATTAGTTTTCAGATGCTGCACCATACTGGTTCTCCATTCTTTCTGCATGTCCTCCAAGACCCTAAATTTAAGAGTTATAATAAATAAGCTCTTCCATTCTGTACATAAGCAACTGTAATTTAATTTTTTCACTGGCTCTATAAATCTTTATGGAACGCCCACTATGGCAATATACTCTTCTGAATGCCAGGGATAGAGCAAATGAGATAGATAAGCCGCCTGTTCTCACAGAGCCAACAAATTTCAACACTTCTGTTTTATCCCAGTTCTTCTGCCTTGAGAATATCAATTTGAACACTAACTGTGGCACCCAAAGAATTAGCTGTTTTTCCCTGTTTCATGTTTCAGAAATAACTCTACCAATGCAGTGTGTGTGTATGCTAAGTCGTGTCTGACTCTGTGTGACCTTATGGAATGTAGCCTCCTGGCTCCTGTCCATGCGATTCTCCAGGCAAGAATACTAGAGTGGGTTGCCATGCCATCCTCCAGGGGATCTTTCTGACCCAGGAATCAAACCCCATGTCTCCTATGTCTCCTGCATCAGCAGGTGGATTCTTTACCACTAGTGCCAGCTCAGAAGCCCACCAATTGGGCAAGTACAGCTAATTCTTTGGGAAGAAGTTAAAACTGGTTGACATTAACTCAATCAACCATCTCACTGGGGCCACATAGGTTAATAAAGGCAGATGGCAATGTTTAGGCACTATGATGGCTATCTTGTGGCCTTCTAGTGAAATTAGAGGGAGAAGTAATTCTACAACATGAACCAAAAGCTACCATATTTCCAGAGAACCAGAAATAAAACAAGGTATTTCAGAGACTATTTAAAGATGCGGAAGACATAGATAGTCCAAGTTCAATGTTTCAGTGTGAAAGGACACAAATGCTTGGTTCTTAGGACTATAAGGAGATTCTTCGCAGGGGGTAGGGGAGCGGGGCTAGATGAAGCTGACTGTAACAGTCTATATGATCCAAGACGAGGGATATCAATAGACCATGACTGAATCTGAGAAAGAACCACCTTAGAAAATAAAAGTGAAAGTGAAAGTGGTGTCCAACTCTTTGCGACCCCATGGACTAGAGAGTCCATGGAATTCTCTAGGCCAGAATACTGGAGTGGGTATTCTTCTCCAGGGGATCTTCCCAACCCAGGGATTGAACCCAGGTCTCCCGCATTGCAGGTGGATTCTTTATCAGCTGAGCCACAAGGGAAATAAACCCACCTTTAGTTTCATGCATAAGGAAAGCAAAGTTCAGACAAAGAAACCTGACGAAAGTCAAAGAGCCAATAACCCATAAACTAAGTCCACTGACTTCCTTAATACTGTTCTCTATTCAAATGCTATAAAGGTTAAGTTCTTAAAACTGGAGTTTAGAAATCCATGTGAAAATCTCAAAAAAGTTATCAGAAGGTTATATGGGGACTAATGTAGTCATAAAGTAGAAGGAATAACTCAAAAACATTTCTGAATAAGCCTTATCACTACAAATGAAAACATATGAAACAATGGCACAAGAAAAGGGAGGTAAACCACAACAAGAGGGAAAACCACCAAGCAGGCACAATACCCTAAATTTTTATGGGCTATCACTCTCCTCTATGCTGGAGATATACCTTGTATACACATAATCTCCTCTAGATTTTAGTTAAAAAGTATAACTAATACCACACTAAAGGTATAGTTCCATGGTCAAGACAGCAAAAGTTTCCTGATGCTTCCACTTAAAGACAGGAAAGGCTTACATTGTTGACATTTGCGTCGACAGGAAACAAAAATCATAATACTCACAATGTCATCATACACATACACACACACACCCCACACAGACACATTGCTGACTGGCTTAATCATTGAACCTATAATTCAAAGGATAAGAAATGCTCCTCTAATTAGAACATCCACATTCCCAAACGCTATAAAGATTACAAAGAGACATGGTCTTAATGAAAATAGAATGACTTCAATAAAAACCAGAGCATATCCAAAATGTTATCTCCTTGATAAAAGCATATGAGATTCCTTCAATGTCTTAACTGTTCCAGAAAAGTCACTGTATTTCCAATATCGTTATTACATAAAATGAAAACAGTTCTTCATACACTTTAAGAGACACATTATAGCAAATAAAACACAGGCACACCACTGAATAAATCATTAGTTTACAAAGCTAATGTTTTTCCTTTACTGAAAAGTAACCTGAATAAGCATACAATGCTTCAGCCCCACGGCCATCTATAATACATGACTGGGGTGGGGGGCGGAGGCGTGGAGAGGGTAAGTGGTAGAATTTAGAAATCAAAGTTTAAGGCTAAAATTAAAACTAATGAAATGTAATTAAAGATTGCTAGAAGCATGGCTTGTTGAAACTATAGACCTGCACACATTACCTAAAAAGTTTTGAGAAAGAGTATTTCTGTAACTCAAGATAACTATTACGCCTACAGTTTAAATCCAGGACACTAGCATTACAAGGCAAATTATGAAACTATCCTGAACAAAAATTGGATCTGTCTGGAAGCCATTTATCTGACTCTCTAAAGAAGGCTCCCATTACTTCTGCCAACAGCATTGACTCAGCTGCACGTAAGCTAGGATACAGTATGAAATGCCAACCAGGGCAGAAACTGCAAGTGACTAAAAGAAAGGATCTACTATGGATTCGATAGGAAATTTGCAAAGAGTTTAATCTGGAAAATTACTAACCTGCAGTTCAAGCTGTCTTGCAAAGCAGCCAACAAATAAATAACACATTGATTGCGATCACATGTAACTACTTTTTTCAAACATTTGTTAGAAGATCTTATGTGAGTGTGGATTTCTTAAATTATGGCTATATACTAAACACCTGGATAGGTATCACAAAAATAAAAACAGAATAAAGCAACAATAGTTCAGATCAGTTTGAAAATGTCCACAAACTCAACCTATGTGAGCCCAATAATACTCAGTGACAGGGGATGAGGGAAGTCATAAACTAAGTTTTTTACTTGCTATTAAAGTCCAATAACATGCACCTACTTCATCACCCACATGAATATTAGGATGACAAAAGGTGACCCAAGTTCTTAGGAACACTAAGTGCTCTGTCCACATGTTCCTCTGGTACTTTATATAAGCTTCTGCCATAGCACCTACTAACTCTGTGTGTCGTCTATGTCTGTCTCCTCATCAAACTGTGAGTTCCTCTAGGGCAAAGATCTGATTCCTCTTCATTTCAGTATCCCAGCATCACTCATACACTGACGATGGAAATGTAAATGGGTATAACCACTATGGAAAACATATGAAAAACATATGGAAAACATATGGAAACATATGGAAAACATATGGAAAACAGCATGAAAGTTCCCAAAAAAATAAGAATAGAACTACTATATGATCCAGCTATCCCACTTCTGGGCATTTATCCCAAGAAAGCAAAAACACTAATCAGAAAAAATAGATGTTCCCCTAAAGTTGCCTGTAGCATTATTTACAACAGCCATGATATAGAAACAGCTTACATGCCCATACGGCTTCCCAGGTGGCACTAGTGGGAAAGAACCCACCTGCCAATGCAGGAGACGCAGAGATGCAGGTTCGACCCCTGGGTTGGGACAACCCCCTGGAGAAGGGAACGGAAACCCACTCCAGGATTCTTGCCTGGAAAATCCCCTGGACAGAAGGGCCTTGCAGGCTACAGTCCATGGGGCCACAAACGGTGAGACGCAACTGAGCAACTAACACTTCTCACTTTCATGCTGCAATGTATACAGAAGTAGAATGTTGTACACATGAAATTTATGTATGTTATAAACCAATGTTACCTCAATGAAAAGTAAAGTTTTTATAAAAAGAAAAGAATGTCTTACATAGCAGTCAATCGATAAATATTTCTGAAACATAAATATCCTTTTATGTTCCAGTCATTCCACTAATGTTTCTTTTTTTTAGTGCATTTTCTATATGCCAAGCATAGCAGTTCCCAACTATACAACGAAAAAAAGAACTAAGAAAAAACTAGAATCTCTAAACTTAAATAACTTCTTGTGTTTCAGTAAGCTTGTTTTTGGAATACATTAACTAGTAAAAATCACTGATGGCAAGCACCTTAACACTAGCAGGTTATTACAACGATCAAGGGAAGCTGATGTCACAAAAGTAAAGGGCCCGTCAGTGGTAAGAAGTGAATCAGAATAAACCTTGAGGATAGACCCAGTAAGATCTTCTGATGAGTTAAGTACTCATCAGTACATTAAGTATGAGGTCTATCTGTGAGAGAGTAAGATAGTTCTTTATGTGAATTTAGAAAGCAAAGGAACATTTTAATTCCTTCTAGAAGATTAAAATCAAAATGCTACCATTTTTTTAGTTAGATAGACACTTCCTTCCTCTCTGTAAGAAGATGCTTTACAATCTTTCTTGCAAAGGAGGGAAGAAATTATGACTAATAGTATGTAAGAGTAAGAGCTATAGTACTCTCCAACTCTTTGTGACCTCATAGACGGTAGCCCGCCAAACTCCTCTGTCTATGACATTCTCCAGGCAAGAATACTGGAGTGGGCTGCCATGCCCTCCTCCAGGGGATCTTCCTAACCCAGGGATCAAACCCATGTATTTTAAGTCTCCTGCATTGGCAAGCAGGTTCTTTACCACTAGCAACACCTGGGATAACTAAAAAAAGTAATGGCATAATTAGAATACCTGATAGACAATTTGATGCATGTTAAAACTTGAGTGTGAAAGACTTTCCAGTCTATAACCTGGTCTTAGGCAGGCTTGGGAAAGTTATCCATAAAACAGAAGTCAAAAAAATGGAAAATTAAACTTAAACTTCTAACCCCATTTAAGGAAATTACTCTTGCCTCAGGGTTTTTAGTAATTTTTTTCTAGGAGAATATTGAACAATACAAAAGGCACTGGTAGCACAATCAAAAAGATGTTAGGATACATTCCTAGAAATTAATATTCACAGTTAAAAATGCCTCTAAAGGGTATTTTACACATTCATTAAGTTTTAGGACCATTTTGTAATTATGACGTATTTCTCTTAAGTCAATGGCTGAAAACACAAGTAACATTAGTTATTTAAAGTCAGCCACTTTTGATGCATTTCTATTTCTGAAACAAAACATGGACAGGAAACAAACAACTAGAGTTTTAAATTATGCATCTGGAAGGAACACTGTTTAATTTTCAAAAGAAAAAAATGCACCATTCATCTCCAGAAAAATGTTTATAAACTTACAGTGTCTTTAGAAAACCAACAAAATTTGTTTCTCTCCTCTTTTTCTTTTCCTTACAGGACGCTAAAGTATACATTTATTCCTATGAAAGGCTATGGGGAAAAAAAGTGGAAAAACAAATCTCCAAATAATATAACTCATGTATACAATAAGCACCTTCTACATATTGGCTTATCATAAATTTAAAAAATATTGCTTGTTCAACATTATATGAAAAAAATGGACTGAGTCAACAAGCGCTTTCAATGGTGATAAATGAAAGTCCATGTAAACAAACCTGGACGTTCACCGTATGTATCTTTCAGGGTCTACAAGGCAAGCTAGGCCTGCTCGGCATGTGGCAGAGCGCTGACACATAGGCAGTAGAAACCTTCAGGTGGTCTACTCTGGCTAATTTACACACCCCAAGCAACTACATACCAACATTCAGCCTAACTCCTACGCTCTGGATATCACTCACAGTTTCACAAGAAAATGAAATCAAACTAGTAATACAGGATTTTAGAGGAAAGTATTCCAAAGACTTCTTTCTTCTCAAGCTCCTGTAGTTATCAACCACTCAGCGAGTTAAAGATCCATATAGTCAGAGCTATGGCTTTTCCAGTAGTCATGTATGGATGTGAGAGTTGGACTATAAAGAAAGTTGAGCGCTGAAGAATTGATGCCTTTGAACTGTGGTGTTGGAGAAGACTCTTGAGAATCCCTTGGACTGCAAGGAGGTCCAGTCAGTCCATCCTGAAGGAAATCAGTTCTGAATATTCACTGAAAGGACTGATGCGGAAGTTGAAGCTCCAATGTTTTGGCCACTTGATGCAAAGAACTGACTCATTTGAAAAGACCCTGATGCTGAGAAAGATAGAAGGCGGGAGGAGAAGGGGACAACAGAGGATGAGATGGTTGGATGGCATCACTGACTCAATGGACATGAGTTTGAGTAATCTTCAGGAGTTGGTGATGGATAGGGAAGCCTGGTATGCTGCAGTCCATGGGGTCACAAAGAGTCAGATGCAACTGAGAGACTGAACTGACAACAAGTTAAAGATTAAATGCTTCGAAAAGAGAAAGTGTTAGCCGCTCAGCCATGTCCGACTCTGTGACAGTGGGCTGTAACCCGCCGGGCCCCTCTGTCTGGGAAATCCCAGGCAAGACTCATGGAGTGGGTGCTACTTCCTCTTGCAGGGGCTCGTCCAGACCCAGGGATGGAGCCCACGTCTCACACCTACTGCATCGGCAGGCAGCTTCTTCACAGTTAGCCACCAGGGAAGCCCTTCAAAATGACTCGAAATGCCTTAAATCCAAATCCAAATCAGAGGTCATAAAGACACAAACTTGGATGTCACTCCTTAAATTCACTTAAAACCAACCGGTTAGATTGTAAATGGTTGGTGAGAGTTCACTGCCAATGGGAAAGCGGTTGGAAGTGGCTTCTTCTCCACACCTTCGTTTCAGCCTGGGGAAGGGTGAAAGTGTGAGTCGCTCAGTCGTGTGCGACCCTGTGACCCTACGGACTGTAGCCCGCCAGGCTGCTTGGTCCATGGACTTCTCCAGGCAAGAATACTGGAGTGGGTTGCCATTCCCTTCACCAAGGGATGAGGGTCTCCCACACTGCAGGCAGATTGTTTACCATCTGAGCCACCAGGGAAGCCGTTTCAGTCTGGGAAGCAGAGACCAAATGTCCTCTCATACATCTCTGTGTCACGCCCCTCCCTCTACCACAGCTGGATGAGGTCACTCCATTGATGAATTCTCAACGTGTTTCCTAACATCTGGCTGAGTGATTTATACATGGTAACACTCTGGTGTTTCTGTCAGTTCTCTGAAAAAGGACGGACTAGTCTGGGCTTAACGACTATCAGGGATTCAGTAAAAGCACTTTACTTTTAAGTGATAACAAATGATAAATTTACAATTTTGCCTTCAATTTGACCATTTTATTATTATTTTCCTTATTTGTTTTTAATTGGGAGAAACCTGACAGGAAATTACTCATAGTATCCTAGTTAGTGTTTATTTAAAGTGTCTGGTTTAAAGTTTTCCACCAAATTAATATGTAGAAGTTATAGCTTTATTCTATTCACACAATGTAAAAAACATGAAGCACCAAAGAGCATAGTTTGCCTAAAAATGGTCTAAAGTGTAATCATTAAAATCAGTGCTACAAGTCAACAGCTCACTAACTTCTACTTCTTTTTCGTACTTGGGGGGGGGGGGGAGGGGACAAACAAATAAACAAAAAACAGAGAATTCTGCTTGCTACTATCAAAGAGTTCTTGGTAAAAAATGTAAAACTGTGATTTTAGCAGAGTCAATATCTTATAGAACAGTTATCTGACAATCACATACATTTTTTCATCTCATGAAAAAGGACAATCCTAAACAGATGGTCAAGTTAGAAACAAAACAAAATTAAACAATGCTGATTCATTTTTTCCAGTCACAGATATCTTTTATGTGGAAATATCAGGTTTTAATTAGACTTTTCTAAAAAAATTATTGATGACTTCTAATCCAAAATTTATGCAGACCAGAAACAAATAAGAAAGGATACGGTAATCTTTGTTGACTATAATAACAACAAATTTAAATTCAACACTAAAGAAATCAATGAAAAGACAGAAACGTGAGTCATTTTACTGGCAGTAAATAAAGGGGAAAATACAAGAAATCTGTGCTCATATCCTGTTTCCAACACAAGCTGTGCAATGTTGGGCGAGTCACAATACTATGTTCTCAACCTCAGTTTCCAGCTTACGTAAAAATGGCATCATCATTACAGTTGCAATTCTGAATTATAATGATCTTTTTTAAAGATCTACATTTTATATAAGAAAATTATTTCTTAAGTGTTTTTAGCCAACACAGCCATAGCTTTAAATATGTTGCTACATGTCACTTCACAAACAATTTAAATAACAGATTTCATGAGAAGGAACAAAAACACATTTCTGCAAGCCGTAATCTATTCAATGTTTACATTCCTGTGAACTCCACTGCCTTAGATTGTCTCACAATTTGTCTCCTAATTGTTTCACTGTAGCCACTCACATCTCCCAAAGAACTAACAGAAAACGAAGATAAAGTGTAACAATGAAGAAAAGCAAGTATTATAAGAGTTAGCTAAGCATCCCAGATAGCCTACATAATCTATGAGCTGATCAGAAATGGTTCTAGAGAGACCCTTTTGATTGGAAATCCCTTCATTAGGATTAGAAGTCCTTCAGTTGGGCCCTATTTGTCAAGTTCACTGCACTGCCTGGATAGCAGGAATCTCTGGGATATAAGTCATGGGCTTTTTTCCACTGCAGACATATTTTTGTACTGTTTTCTTGTTTTTATTTCCCCCAGACTGGCCAACACATAGACACTCATTGAAGGAAAGGGAAAGGAAGAGTGGAGAAGAGAGGCAGGGGGGAGGAGAGAGAGAGAGGAGGAGAATGAACAAACATCTATAGCCATAGGTTACCATATTTTTTATCTACACATAAACACAGAAGCAGGGCTTCCCAGGTGGTGCCAGTGGTAAAGAATCTGTCTGCCAATGCAGGAGCCGCAGGAGACACGGGTTCAACTTCTGGGTCAGGAAGATCCCCTGGAGGAGGAAATGGCAACCCACTCTAGTATTCTTGTCTGGGAAATCCAAGAAATCGAAGCATGGACAGAGGAGCCTGGCAGGCTACAGTTCATCAGGTTGAAAAGGGCAGGACATGACTGAGCGACTGAGCACACACGCAAACATATGAGCACGTATGTATACACAGTCGTATCTCTTCATCCACAATCTACTTACAAATTGCCTACCATATGAAAAGCTCTCTACCTGATCTTGGGGATAGAAAAACAACCATGATTGGGTTCCTCTCTTCAAAGAGAAAACATAATTACCAACCCAGCCTCCTGTTTGTTCCACAAGATAGAAATGCCAGCTTTTCTCAAGTTAGCGCCTCCTTTGTGGACCGACATCCCAAATGACTCAACACAGTTCTGGCTCAAAACGTCCAATCAACACAGTGCAGTAAGCCTTATTCCCAGCTCCCTGGCCCTTAATCCTTAACATATCATTAGGTAGGTAACCAATGCTTGCTGACTGGTTTATTACTTGGCGAAACCATTAACTGGCATCCGCTTGGTAACATAACAGTAATAAAATAATGGCAGCTGCTAATTGATAGCTGATCAGGTATCAGACACTCTGCCAAGCACTTTAAATACATTTTCACATTTAACTCCATTAGAATTTGTTATTATACCAGTTTCAAGGATGATATAACTGAGACTTTGAGTTTTAAGCAACTTGCCTAATGCCGCACGGCTACAAAATGATTTAAACTGAAAGTTCTGTCCATAGCCGTGAACACCTCACTACCTCTGAAAGAGAAAGGCCCTATCTGGATATAACTTGAGCCAATGAAATTTTGATTCACAGCTAATTATACTAAAAAAATTAGATGAATAGAAACAGCTAAGTCAATCAAAAGGATAAACAATCAGGTAAACAAAATATATTTTAAAAAAGCAAGCCCATAAGGTATGTGTGTATGTCTCTATGTATTCTTAAGATTATTTACCATTTTAGACTTTAGATATCTTTTCTTTGCATCAGCACCCATTATCAGGACTTGACTATATATTCAATAGTTTTAACAATTGAAAAGGATATTGCTTTTAATGATGTCTCTGCTTTGTCAGCAGAGTGATGATGCTCTACATGTACATATCTATAATAAAGTTTAACTTATAAACCAGCACAGTAAGAGATTATCAATAATAACAAATAATGAAATAGGACAACTGTAATGATACACTGTAATAAAGTTATATGAAGGTGGTCTCTTTCTTTCTATCAAAATATCTTACTGTACCATATTCATCACTCTTCTTGTGAAGATATGAGACATTAAAATGCCTACATGATGAGATAGCGCTAAGCTACTACTGACCTTCTGATAATACCTCAGAAGGAGGATCTCACCAGCTTTGGGTGATTCTGGGCCATCAAGCCATGATGATGTGGCTGGTTGGATGTTAGCAGCAGATTGAGATAAGTGGGCATCCCAGGTGGAAGAAAGTGGAACAGAGGAATATTTCACCATGTTACTCAGAACAATGTGCAACTTAAAACTTACGAATTATTTCTAGAATTTTCCAATTAATCTTTCTGCACCACAATTGGTCCAAAATTGGTAATTTCAGTAATCCACTGTGGCAGGTAACTGAAATTGTGGACAGGGAAACCACTAAGGGAGGCTGGTCTACTGTACAACCACTAACTCCAGAAACTGTCAACTGAAAAAAAATGTACAACATAAGAGTTAAGCTTTATCTGGGGCAAAATGAGGGCTGAAGCCTGGGAGACAGCACCTCAGAGAGCTCTGGGCAACTGTTCCAAAGAGATAGGGGGCAAAGTCAATATATATGTGATTCTGGTGGTGAATACGGAGTTCATGCAAACATTTATCTTCGCAAAGGCTTTCTGCTAGTCACAAGGAGCTGATGTCAAGATCAAAGGATTTAGGGCTTTTCTAGATATGAGCAGGTGCAAGGATTGGGTTCATAAAATCAGCTACTGAAAATATCTAACTCTCTGGAGACCTGTTCTGCCAGTCTTCCCAGAGCACAGAGTGCCTCATCCCTGATCTCTACCTTGAAGTCCCTTCAGGAGGTGCTGAAGGTCCGCAGCCAGAGCAGCACATGATTTAATCCTTACAGAGGTAGATGGCAAGGGCTCACAGCAGGTGACAATTCGTAGTTGACAAAAACTCTGTTCTAAGGTAAATGTTCTATGTATTTACTTATTTATTTAATTTTGGCTGTGCCACAGGGCATCGTTCTTCAACCAGGGATCAATCGCAAGCCCCTTGCAGGGGAAGAACAAAGTCTTAACCACTGGACCACCAGGGAAGTCTCGAATGTTCCATTTATATGAATACACAATAATGCATATATACCTGGAACATCACAAATATAATAGTGAAGAAACATTTATTCTAAGCAGAATAAGGTAAACTTTACACTTTCAATGTATCAAAAATTTCTCTACTATTTCCTAAATGCAAATAACTAAATATATAACATGTTAACATAACTTTCTGGCTAAATTTTAATTATGAAAAACTTGGAAAATTAAGCCTTATCTCCTAAGCAACTACACCCTTAAAACAGATACATTAAATATTTGTGAACATTAGACATAATGAAAACAAAGTATGACATAAGAGCTAAATTACAACTGTCAAGATTGTAGGCCTAAATTTAGCAACTTACTGTGTGGATCACAATAAACTGTGGAAAATTCTGAAAGAGATTGGAATACCAGAACACCTGACCTGCCTCTTGAGAAACCTGTATGCAGGTCAGGAAGCAACAGTTAGAACTGGACATGGAACAACAGACTGGTTCCAAATAGGAAAAGGAGTGCATCAAGGCTGTATATTGTCACCCTGCTTATTTAACTTATATGAATAGTACATCATGAGAAACGCTGAGCTGGATGAAGCACAAGCTGGGTGTTCACTGGAAGGACTGAGGTTGCAACTGAAACTCCAATACTTTGGCCACCTGATGCCAAGAGCTGACTTATTTGAAAAGACCCTGATGCTTGAAAAGATTGAGGGTAGAAGGAGAAGAGGATGACAGAGGATAAGATGGTTGGATGGCATCACTGACTCAATGGACATGAGTTTGAGTAAACTCCGGGAGTTGATGATGGACAGGGAGGCCTGGCGTGCTGCAGTTCATGAGGTCGCAAAGAGTTGGACACGACTGAGAGACTGAACTGAACTGAAGCACATTTAATCATAAACACCAAGTTTACTTAAATTTTATTTTCTTGCTTTTAACAATTACTAGAAAGGTAAAAATACATATACAGAAATGACAGAAGAAAAGAAGAGCAAAGCATGAAAGTTTCTTCTAGAGGTTTATGCAGAATTTTATGACACCCTACCCCTTGATAGTTCCTTTATCACAGATGTTAGTTAGTAACACTTATGAAGAATAGGATTCATCTGGCCCAGTCTATCCTGCCCTATCCTATTATCCAAATGCTAAGAGTCTTTTCTCTATTTGACTTCTATCACACTGGCAGGCAAATCCTTTTAAGAAGTTGGTAAAGACAAAGAGATGGTTGGATGGCATCACTGACTCAGTGGGCATGAGTTTGAGTAAACTCCGGGAGTTGGTGAAGGGCAGGGAGGCCTGGCGTGCTGCAGTCCATGGGGTCACAAAGAGTTGGACACGACTGAGTGACTGAACTGAACTGAAAGACACAGAACACAAATTTAAATATTCTATCTTCTATTCTTAGTTGACGCTTTGCCACAAAAGCAGTGACTTGCTGAAAGTCCCTAGTACTCTCCCCAATGCCTGATACATAGCGTGCATGCGTGCTAAGTTGCTTCAGTTGTGTCCGACTCTGCAACCCTGCATGAGGAGAAGGGGGTGACAGAGGATGAGGGGGTTGGATGGCATCACTGACTCAATGGACATGAGTTTGAGCAACTCCAGGAGTTGGTGATGGGCAGGGAAGCCTGGCATGCTGCAGTCCATGGGTCACAAACAGTCAGACACAACTGAGTGACTGAACAACAGCAACATGGACTGTAGCCCGCCAGACTCCTCTGTCCATGGGGTTCTCCAGGCAAGAACACTGGAGGCGGTTGCCATGCCCTCCTCCAGGGGATCTTCCCGACCCAGGGATCGAACCTGAGCGTCTTACATTTCCTGCATTGCCAGGTGTGTTCTTTACCACTAGCGCCACCTGGGAAGCCCCAATATACAGCAGATACATCCCAAATTTTACAGAGCTACTGACAGGAAAGCAGTGAGTCTGCTGGTAACATTCCAAGGTTACCAACCTTCTTAAGCTTCAGTCTCTGTAACTTAAAAAATGAGCCTAATAGTATCAATTTCATAAAATGTCTATGAACATGAAGAGTGCCTAGTGCACAGTGACCACTTAACTATTACATGTTTTATTTTGAACCATGGTTTCCTCATGGGTTAAAGGGATCAATAAAATCTAACTCAAAGAGTTGTGTGAATTAAATGAGCACACATAAATCAATCTGTTGGCATAAATGCTTGCTATAGAGTAGGTCTTCAATAAACCATAACTCCTTTCTTTGCTAGCTTGCCTGTAAATACCTATTTTAAGATCCATTAGAAATTTAAAATAAAAAGTATTAGAAGGTTATTAGTTGTTGAAAGAATAAAAATCACAGAATTCTAATAAATGTCTATGACTGTATCTGGCACCGACACAACTTTTCTATGAAAGCTGAAAATTAGCATTTATTAATACATAAACTATGTTCTAGAAGAAATGTAAATAAGCCTTTTCAATTAGAATCCATCCACATTTTTACCTTTTCTTCTAGTTCATCCTTCAAACACTGGTATTTTAGCTTCAGTTTTTTGTTCTCATTTTCATTCTGGGTTAATTCCTCTGTCAGTCTGTCATACTGCGATTTCAGCTTCTCCAGCTGACAACGGTGGACTTTAGCCATATTCTTATCTTCTAAGCTTTCTGCCTGAGGAACAAAAAAGGAGAAAAGAGAAAGTCCACTGGCCACAGCCAAACTGTACACAAGACAAATTCCACGTTATATCAGTGGGCAAATACTTGGAGATTTTGCTACTTCTAAGCATCCCACACAGACAGACATGCAAAGGAAACATTCTTTCCATGTGTTCAAGCTCTGCTTAGCACTAACTGAGCAACCAAGTAAGTGCAAGGTACTGTACTAGGTGCTGAAGATAACAGGCATGAACCATAAAAGACACAGATGCAACAGTCAAGTTTGACAACGATGAATAAGAAGGTCTTAATAAAGGTGTAAGCAGGGATCTGTGCAACCCAAAGGGCCACCACCTGCAGAGAGATGTCCCCACAAGGACACTGTGGGACATCACTGCCTGATCAGTGTCCTTTTCCACAAGAGGAGCTTCACAATATTCCCTTTGAAGCTACCTCCTCTTTTTTTGGGGAAAGAATTGTGTACTTTTTTGTGCAATGTAATTATGAATACCACTCCTGTGGGGTTAAAAAGATTATGAATTGCAGCAGCGAGAAAACTATAAACAACTAAGTATGTAAAAGGGGTTTATGAATACCACTCCTGTGGGGTTAAAAAGATTATGAATTGCAGCAGCGAGAAAACTATAAACAACTAAGTATGTAAAAGGGGTTTACCAGGGATTATTTCAGTACCAATAATGCAATAATGTGCCTGGTTTTTGTTTATTATTTGAAATATAACCAGAATCAGCTTTAAAAAAAAATTAGGAATAATGTGCAGAGGGGATTCAATAAAGATTTGCCAGGTATGTGAACTTAAATACCTTTAAAAGGACAGTGTAAACACTGACTCTATGTCAGGCACGGCAAAGAGCACGGGTATAGACAGTCTTGCCCAAAGGCCAGTGGTGAGCTGGGCCAGCTCACAGAGACTCTCAGGGAGCCACTGTTGTTCATCTCCCAACTGTGTCTGCAGTGATGCTGTTTGATAGCTTGAAACCAGTCAAATGGGGGCTCTTAAATCACTGAACTTGGCAAATTCTACAGATCAGGGTTCCCCTCTGCCCCCGGAGAACTTGTTTTAGAACACTAATGCCTAGGTTTGACGAAGAACTTACTTCTTCTGGTGGTCTCATTATTATGTTTACATTTCATTTTAGGGCTTACACAGTGATGTCACTCACAAAAACCCTGTGAGAGAGAAAGACGTGACTGCTCCCGTTCTACTGATGAAGTACAGAGAGGTTAAGTAACCTGACAAAGATCCTGTGGCCAGCAAATGGCAAAAATACACAACTCTACTCTTGGTCTTCTGATCCCAGTAAGGCTCTACAAAATCATCTTTGTTGAAATCATCATGAGGTGATAATATCCTTCAAATAACCTTCAAACAGCCTTTAAATATTAATAGCAGTAAGAGTGTTTCATTAAAATATTTTACATTTAAATTCAAAAAATAGGCATGAGAAGGGTAGGTCTTGATGGGAAAAAAATATATAATTTGTGCAGAGAAAAAAAATATGGGTAATGTATCAGCACTTACTAGACTCAGAAAAAGTGATAAATTAAGGTGAAGCCAAAAGACAGATACAACATTTACAGAGCTATTTGTCTATAGCCCTCTAGTACGTAACTCGATATATTAAATCTTTGATGATGACCACTGCTATAAACTACTTTTAATTAATACAAATGAGTCAAAAGTACAGGATTATATTAATAAAACAGCATGAAGTGGGGTTGGCCCTCATGGGTGATTTCGGTTTAAGAGAACAGTACTGAGCTCTCACAATCCCTGGTCTCCTTTTAAGCACATATGCTGCTGCTTTTGTATCACATTAAAGAGTGACTACAAAATCCCTCATCTCAGTCCTCCAAATTAAAAACAAACTAAAAAAGAAAAAAAAAATCTAAGCAGCTAATACCTGCTGCCTGTCCCTCTGGAGAGGTATGAATATACCCGAAACACACCAAAATACAAGGCAACCTAAATATGCTATATTAGTGGTACCCACAGACAGCTACGGAAACAGAGGAGCAAGAGATTTATCTCAACCTCAGCTGAGACACAGCCATCTTCAGTGAATCTGTAACTTCACTTTCACTTTTCAGTGAATCTATAAGAGACGTAAAAAATTAACTGGGCCTTGAAAGGTTAGGCAGCCCTTTTCCTCGGGCAGACTGGGGGGAAAGACAACCCGAACAAAGAGCAGGCAATGAGAAGTTGGAGCAGGAAATGGTTTTCCCTTTGTATGAGGCGCATTGGAAAACAGAAAAAGGCTCCAAGTGTGAACAGCTCAGGTGGGACCACATCAGGGAGGACTAGACTAGATCTGAGACTTCGTTCCAGAGATAGTAATGGGTTTTGAAGGTTTCTGAGCAGGAAGTGATACACTCGGATCAGCGATCTGAAAGAGGCAACACAGGTGGTATCTGAAGACTGAAAGGGAGGAGTTGGGGGTAGAAAGAGAGACTAAGGGGGAAGTAAGGAGGCTCCTCAGAGCTGTGTCTCGTATCTCCACAGTCCAAATAGCAGCTTGAAATCCATTTGCTACTATGACGCACGCTATACTGTTCATATGCCAAGGCGTCCAGGGGCAAATGCAGTTTCTGTCAAGCAGGCCGTACCTCCTGACTTCACCTCCCTCTCAAGAAACCATATTATCAATACAATGTGAGAATGATGTTTTTACACAGATGATCTTGAATCTGCAAGAACTGATTTACCAGCTCCTGCTGGAATGAACATTTATCACACAGCTACATAGTGATGATAAGAATACGAAATACGTCAGTCATAGCAAGAAGAAAAAGAGGGTGCAGTTTCAACATTCCCAGGAAAACTGAAAGTTCCTTGAAAGAACCACTTCTCAATTCATGACCTAACAAATCATGACATATGCATCCTCGGGAAAAACGCCACCTTCCTTTGAGATTCACACTATTTCAACTCTGCCTTCCTTGTTAGCAGTAGCCAACCAACCAGTCATCCTCTTCACTGATGTTTTTGGCATATGACCCATTAACGCCTTCGCAACAGCATCATAAACACGCAAATATCTACCCAACAAACTAACATCAAAGTTATTTGACCCGTTCTCTTCCAACCACTTTCACCCATATTGCACAATGGCAACCCACTGCATTACCACTCGCCTGGACCTCAACTCTGAAAATCGAAGCTCCAGTCGAGGAACTCCTACCAAACAAGCAGCCTGCAGTCATCGATTCCTTTCCCTCCACTCTCTCGCTCCTTTGTCCCTGACACTCCAGTGGTAGCCACGCGGCAGCACATCACCTGCTCCCAGACTGGCCTCGTGCGGTTGGTACCAGCCTTCACCACCACGAACAACTCACTGCACAGCTGCTCTACTCGAGATTCACATCACCAATCCAAGTCCATCCCTATCAACCTTCCCAAGCTTACTGAGCTCTTTCAGAACCGTCAGGAAGATATGCCCTGTCTCCTGCTGAAATCTATCCACTCTGGTATTGATCCAGCCCCTCACATCTCCCCACAGGCCTTCTCCCCCCATCTGTGACAAATGGAACGAACACATTATTTAGTTCATCTTTTAGCCTGTCTGCCACACTGACACTCAAGACTCTACTCTTCTAAAATGTCCTGCTTAGGTTCACAAGATACCATTCTCTTCTGGCTCTCCTCCTGTGTCACATGTGGTTCTTTGTTCTGTATTTCCTAGGAACTCTTTCACAGTTTACGCGACTCTTCCTTTAAACAGTGGTGTCCTAGAATTTCATCCTCTTCTTTCTCCTTGCATAATGTCATCCATACCCTGTGATTTCAACTACCAACAATGGATTACTGACTCCCAAATATCTAACTTGAATCTCAACTTACTCCTCAACTTCTAACCCATTACGTACTAAACTGTTCCACCTAGACTTTCATGATTAGGTTTAAGGTCTCTTCCCCCTAACTCAACAACATGTTAAGAAGCTGAATTTGACATTACCACTCTCTCCAAATATGCTGCTCTGTCTATATTATTCATCTTGACAAACAGCTTCATTATCTATCTAGTCACCCAAAACCAAACCTAGCCAGTCTAGAGTCTAAACCTTTTCCAGTACAGCAAAGTAGTTAAGAACTCAAGTATCTGACTACCTTAGTTCAAGCCCTATCTCTATTACTCTCCAGTGTAAGACCTTGGAAAAGTTACTTCTCACATCTGAATTTCTTCACTGGAGAGGAATTAACATCACACAATCTACAGAGATGATGTATGAAATGAGTAACACACATAAAGTTCTTACAAAAATAAAACCAGCACAATCTAAGTGCTGAAAAAAGTCTGCTAGTATTATTATTGTCACAACCAACCAATCAATATATGATGATATGTATTTTATTTTTTATATATGTATTCATATATATATGTATACATATATATATGTGTATTCTCTTCTCTATATCTCGGATTCTACTTTTGCTTATGGACTCACCAACACTGAAAGACTATTATGCCATACTTCACCAAAATCAAAAGATACAATTTTTTCACATTTTACCTTCTCTGTCTTGGGATGTTATCTTACAATTGATAGCATGTCATGTTTTCATAGGCATAATTTTTTTTCCTAAGCATAGAGCAATGATCCACCTTACAAAGATAGTGTCTTAGGTTACATGAAATAGAATGCAGGCCTCTTACCTATTTCTTCCAGCTTCCATTCTGCTCTGCCCACCCCAACTTAAATAACCCCAAATTCACTACTGCCAGTAGACTAAATAGGACTAAAGAAGAATTAATAAATTAGCTGAAAACATTCTACAAGTGCAGCTTAATTATAGTTAATAATTTCATCTTTATCATAAGCATTTTTATGATAGTTGCATTTCAAGGAATTTTGAGAAAAAATATAATTAATCTGTACAGATTTATGCATGTATTCACCTATTCAACAGATATTTTTAATGTTCCAGGAACTGGGCACTAGGGATATAGTTGTAAACAAGAGTCAAATCCCAATCCTCATGGAGTTTTCATACTAATAAAACGAGATTAAAAAATAAATAGTATGAAATCTATATCGTATGATGATGCATGCTCTAGAGAAAAACTAAAGCAGGAAGGGGGGGATAGATTTATCACACTCCTGACCATCATGTTATGAGATGATTCCCCTGCATGTGATAAATGCTAGTATAATGATACATACATCTTAGACATACTTCCTCAAATCCAAGATCTCAATTATGCATTTACCCAGGCAATTCTGACTTGGAAAAGAAGGGGTAATTCTCAAAAAGCCTTGGGTTTACAAAACCCATAGGCCAATCCTCTTTAGTTACCATACTAATAAGGGCCATGGTTATAGCTTCTATGGCCTTGACAAGTCTTTGCCTTTTATATTTTAGAAGATCATAAATGTTGAATGAGGGCACGTTTCAGGTCCATGACTTACTGCCACCTATGTCTGCCTTTCCTGAACTCCCCGAATAGCTAAATGTTCTTTTTAAAGGGTTTCAGTCCTCTGCAATAGGTGCTCCCAGGTCGCTATAACTCATTCCAACCTGGCCGAACAGGCACGAATACGCCTCTTTATTGTTAGTTTTCTCTCTCCTTCAGTGCTTGGGAATACAGAACGATCTCTAAAAGTTTACGCTTTATTAACTTCATGAGCCACCAGAAAATTTCCTCCAGTATTATCAGGATAACTCAGCGCAGGTACCTTCAGGGTCCTAATATGATTCTCAGCCTCACTCTTTTCCTTCTTGAAGTGCTTCATCAGCTCCTGGATATTTTGTTCGTGTTTCGTTTTCACACTCTGCAAAGATGATGTGAGATCTTCCAGCTCCCTCTGGTGAATGTTTCTTTCGAGCTTTAACTGAGTAATGATTGTAGCTGTTTCCTCATCTTTAGATTTTGCTTCTGTCCTGAGGTCAGAAAGGTTCTTGAGGACCTCTTTCCTGGCTCTCTGTTCCTCTGCCAATTTATTTGCAAGGTCTGCCCGGATGGCACTCAAGTCCTTGATGGCCTCTTGCATCTCAAGAAGTTGAGCTTTGTCCTTGGCCTGGCTCTCCTTCAGCTCTGCAATTTGTTCCTCCAGGTGAGCTTTCTCAGCTTTCACCTGGCTTTGAATCTTATTCTGTTTTTTCAATTCACTTTCTAGCCTATGGATAGTATCCAGGGAATCCTTGACTTCCAATTCAAGATCAGCTTGATGAGACTTAACATCACTTAGCTTCTGCTCCTTACAATGAAGCTCCTCCTCTTGAAGGGCACGCTTGGTCAGCACATCGTTTAATTCCTTTCGAAGACTCTCTATTTGTTGCAGCGCTGCATAAAGCTGGCTTTTCAGTTCATCCTTTTCTTTTAAAATCTATCAGATTAGAAACAGAAAGCAAAAATTACTGTAAAATTCACCATATACACTACCAGAAAACAAAATAAAGTTTAAGCCACAAGGAGAAGAAAATTTCATAAAAAAATACTTTGTATTTTTTCTGGTTTTAAATAAAAAATACTTTTTTAGGCTAGAAAAATACAATTGTTCTGAAGTAGTACCACATTGAGATATATGTTTCAGGTTTTCATCACCAAAATGCATCCATCCATGATCATAAATAATTACTTAAAGCTAAGATAAAATTGATCAGAAGAACGGGAGAAAAAGACTCCAGTTATTATTTACCAGAGGTTAAAATAATACAATGTTACTTAAAATAACAATGATTTGCATTTCAATGGCACACTTTTTAAAAGGAGAAACCTCAAAACAGATAGGGAAGATAACGTGAAGAAGAACGTAGATACAGAAAGGTTTTGGTAGGATCAGTCACTGTTAATCAAATAATGTAATTTGATTAGTGCCAAGAAACACACCAGTATGTAATGTGGAGGTCTTTAAGTTCAATAAAGGTAGAAATAAGGTTAATTTAAGAGCTGGAAAGGTTGGGAAGGGACTCATGAGAAAAGTCAAAGGACCAAAAGGCCATCACCCTCTGCCAGCCTCTTTGGGGGTTAAGGCTATTGCTCAGGGACAAAGGCCAAGAACTAACCCTTTAATCCTCACCATCCATCGATGCAAATGAAAAAGCCAACAGCTAAGGAAGCTTAAACTGCCCCCTCTCCCCCAACACTGACACCAATAGCATCTCTGTACACCTGTTTACTGATGCCTACCATAGTTTGAACCCAGGGGGAAAAAAAAAATTAAGATTCTCATTTTAGAATTAGAAATGAGTTAAAATGCAAGTACTTTAAGACATTTTTATACTTTATATTTTGCACCTCAATGTGAAACAATTCATGATAAAATGAGTCCATCACTTCAAAAAAAATGGTCTCCTCAAATTTCTAACAGGGAGAAACAGCATGAAGCTAACAGGAGAAATAATAAAAGGGAGTGATTAAGCAGCTGAGCTCTGACCAGGAGAACTGGATTCTCAGCCTAGGCATAAGTAGTTCTATGGCCCTAAAGAAATTGCTTATCCTTATAAAGATAATAAAAGCTACATCATAGGGTTGTGATAAAGACAACTGGGAAGGGGGAAGTAAAGAGAGGGGGTGGGATTTAAGTTTAAGGAGAAACCAGGAGTCTCCGGGGTGTACTTATGCAAGATAGTGATCAAAACTGTGAAGAGAGGGGTTCACTGATAAAGTACTGTTCCAGATTGAAAAGTCTCTAGAACACAGAGGAAACAGTTCACTTCAGAGAGAATTTAAGGCAGGAAAAATGGCTAGAAATAATCATAAGCCTAAGGGCGGATGTTGGAGAAGGAAATGGCAACCCACTCCAGTATTCTTGCCTGAGAAATCCCACAGACAGAGGAGCCTGGTGGGCTATGGTCCATGGGGTTGAAAAAGAGTTGGTCATGACTGAGTGACTAAACAAGGGCAGATGTATTCTTTTTCTATTGCAGTGTAGCAAATCCCAACAAATTTCATAGCTTAACAACAACACCCATTTATTAGCTCACTGTTTCCAGCTTGTCAATCCTGGCAAGCAATTCTGCCTTCTGTCTCCTGATGCTAAAATCAAGATGTCAGCTAACCTGGGCTCTTATCTGGAGGCTTTGAGGGAGAATCTACTTCCAAGCTCATTCATGGTGCTGGCAATTTAGTTCTGTGCACCTAGGACATGGGTCCCTGTTACCTTTGCTAGCTTTGGGCCAGCTGTTTTTCTGAGCTTCTAAAAGCCATCGTAACACTGTTTATAATAGCCAGGACATGGAAGCAACCTAGATGCCCATCAGCAGATGAATGGATAAGGAAGCTGTGGTACATATACTCAATGGAATATTACTCAGCCATTAAAAAGAATTCATTTGAATCAGTTCTAATGAGATGGATGAAACTGGAGCCCATTATACAGAGTGAAGTAAGCCAGAAAGATAAAGACCAATACAGTATACTAACACATATATATGGAATTTAGAAAGATGGTAATGATAACCCTATATGCAAAACAGAAAAAGAGACACAGATGTACAGAACAGACTTTTGGACTCTGTGGGAGAAGGCGAGGGTGGGATGTTTAGAGAGAACAGCATCAAAGCATGTATATTATCAAGAGTGAAACAGATCACCAGCCCAGGTTGGATGCATGAGACAAGTGCTCAGGGCTGGTGCACTGGGAAGACCCAGAGGGATCGGGTGGAGAGGGAGGTGGGAGGGGGTATCGGGATGGGGAATACATTTAAATCCATGGCTGATTCATGTCAATGTATGGCAAAAACCACTACAATACTGTAAAGTAATTAGCCTCCAACTAACAAAAATAAATGGAAAAAAATTGGAAAAAAAAAATAAAATTAAAGCCACTCGCACTCCTTGGATTATGGACTCCTCTGTCTCTGCAGCCAGTAACATTCCACACCGAATCCTTCTCAAGTTTTGAATCCCTCTGACTTCCCCTTCTCCCAACAATCAGAAAGATTTATCTGCTTTTAAGGTCTCCTATGATTAGACTAGGCCCATTCAGACAATCTCCTCACCTTAAAATCAACATTGTGCCATATAACATCATCATGGCATTGAAATTTCATCCATATTCTCAGCTTCTGGAAACTAGGCTGAGGTATCTTTGGGAGGTCACTCTATGCACCGCATTAAAGAAGACAAAACTGACAGAATCCAGTCTTGGCTGTAACGATAACATAAGGAGGGACCCAAGAATAAGGAAGGTGGCTTAAACATAGTGATTAACCTTTGGAACAGATAACATAGGCCCCTGGCCTTGAGTTAAGAGACTTCCATGAAGCCCTGAAGATATCAGTAAAAATCATGTATTCGAGATGAAGTTGTAGTGGATAAAATATCTTTGATTGCAAAATACCATATTTATTTTTGTCACATGATGGGAAGAGCAGGATGGGGTGTTTCAAGAAGAGTCCTCCAAAACTCAGATCCTGCCAAGCTACAACTCTCTGGGTTTTGCCCTCACCTTCAGTGTTCCAAGTGTTACATCAATTCAGGACAGCAGTGACAGCCTTAGAGCAGACAGTCCCAGACTATGTTGGTCAAGTTTGGAATTTCTTTGGCAATATACGTACTAAAAGCTAAGTAACTTCTATTTTCTTTTGGTTAATGCTTGGCTAGTAGCCATAGCCCAAGATGTGTCTAGACATTGACTCCGAGTCTGAAAATGTCAGTGTCTTAACCACCACCTCAGTATCCGGGAGATTCCTGGGGGCCCTCAGTTGAATAACCTTTATCTTGAGGGAATTCAGAACAATGGACTTGGGTCTCCTTTGGCCAGAAATGCTTGAGTAGATGTGCCTGGGCCTGAGAAATCGGCTTGTTTTTTTACCTCATTTAAATTTCTGCTAAATGTCCTACCTCCCTCTCTTACTTGGACTAACCTTAGTATGAATAGACGATTTGGCTTTTCCAACTATGAAAGACTCCAAATTATCAGACTCAGTAAATATGGGCTATAGATGGCAGATTTTCAGTCTCCCAATGCCCCAAGATCTTTCTCTCTGCTTTTAGACAGGCCAGTTTCAACCTGTGTTTATCGTTCTCTTCTGGGAGTTTTCTAACGGCTCCGATAACTATACAACAGACTCCAACATCTAAAGTGTTCCTGAAGTGAAGTGAAAGCTCCTCAGTCGTATCTGACTCTTTGCAACCCCATGGACTATGCAGTCCAAGGAATTCTCCAGGCCAGAATACTGGAGTGGGTAGCCTTTACCTTCTCCAGGGGATCTTCCCAACCCAAGGATTGAACCAAGGTCCCCCGCATTACAGGCAGATTCTTTACCAGCTGAGTGACAAGGGAAGCCCAAAGTCACTTACCTACTGATCACATAATACCATCCCCTGAAGCACATCATCAAGACCCAAAGGCATGACTTCTAACGGCTCAGTTACCGCCAATAGCATGGTGCAGTTTTCCAGCCTTCCCTTGAGAAAAGTCTGATCATCCCAGTTCTCACCCTACTTCTCCACTTCGTCAATCATTTTAGGTTTGTCGACTGACAGCTCCTTACTCCTAGAATTGATGTTTCATATTAGCTTGAATGTTTTTCTGCTGCAAGTAAGAGAAAACTCCAATTCAAGCGAGCTTAAACTACAAGGTGATTTACCATCATTCCAAGCAGAACTGCTCCAGACACAGCAGGTCAGAGCGCTAGGTCCACTGCTCTGCATCGCGTTCAGCAATACCTTCCCTCCTAATGAGGCTGCATTCTCAGGATCATCGCCTGATCTCAGCCTCAGCCATTTCTAGCATCACGGTCAAACAAAATAATGTTCAGAGAAGGAGGACAACTCCCTCCTAGTGTATCTTTTTTAGGAATGAGTAAAATTTATCAGAAGCTCCCCAACAGTCTTCATAGTTCATCCTTCAAATGAAGAATAGTTCTTGATCAGAAGAGGGCTAGATGCCTAGCAACTGGTCTACATTAATTGTTTGTAATGTGATGGAATGAATTGGGCTGGGGTCGGGGAGGAAACCAAGATCACTGCAGGAGCCAATATACATGATATTCTATGTAAGTTTTGCTGGTACCACTCAAGAGCAGCAACAGAATAAGTAGAGGGTTAGGTAGATCCCAGATTGAAGATCAACAAAATGTGTGGGGTGGAAGTTAAGAAACTGAAGATGCCAGTGAACATGTCACCAGATTAGCTTTTCGTGAAGTCCAGTCTGAGAGGGGAAAAAAAACTGATTCCAAGAAACAGCTGGTCAACCAATGAAATGTGGGAAGGTGAAAATCTGATGGTAATACTTAAAAGAGGAAAAAGGAATAAAAGTAATGTGGATAATCAGAGACTGAAATTTTAGAACTATAAGATCTGAACACAAATTATAGATGATGACAAATTTTAGCCATAGAAATTAGCTGCAGAGTGATTGGAAAGTCACTATACAACAGGAAGCTAGTGAAATATAAAAACACAGAGTCCAATGGGCTGCTGACTTAAACTTGGAGATCACCAAAGATAATAGCAAAATTATATGTAATGAAACAGGTTGAAGGGAAGCCAGGTGTGAAAATTCTTGAGAAAAGTGGAGGCTTAATGGAGACATAAGTAGCAGTCAGGAGAAATGGGAAGGGAATGTTCTAACCGAGCACTGTTTCCATTGAAGAAGAGCTATAGAGGAAGATAATGAAAGAAGGATTGAAAATGGCTGGTATGACCCCAAAGGAATGACACTGCTTAAAACCATGGTGATTTATGGGATCAGGAATCAACTCCTCAAAGGCCTGACTATCAAGTCTGTACAGGTTTTTCTTTTTTTTAGGGAACCAAAAGGTAGGCAAGAAAAATTTTTAAAGAAAACAAAAGTTAATTTTCTGCACAGAAGGAAACATGCAGAGACTGCTGGGCTATACTAACATATCGGTACTCTAGCCTTTCTTAAATTGCTTATGACAGGACTGCATACACATTTTAAAAGTGTGCACTTTAGCACTGATCCTCCTTACTTTTCAACCATTAAGAAATTCACATTTGAAAAGATAGTATATATTACATACGGCTCTTTTATTTCCCTCAGCATGAAAGCAATACACAGAAGGAAAAGATGGCAATTTAAGATTCTCGAAGTCAAATATTATCAAGGAAAAAGCTCAATACATGGGCAAGTCAATCATCCTGCCAACTCAGTAAGAAAAAGCAAGACAAATAAAACCTAAGAATTGTTCCCATTATCCATGTTAAGAAAAAAAAAAACAACACATGAATTTGGAAACATTCAGAAAAGCATACATGATGATCAAAACCCGAACTGAAATATTTTTTCTTATTATTTTTAAAGCACATATAAAAACCAATGACTTCAAAAGCACTTTAAAAGAAAAAAAGGCAAAAATATCACAATGCTTGATGATTATTTATATCAGTAGAATGCTGGGTCTTCAATCGAACGTTATATATATCGATAGAATATTACGCCATCTATATATCTCCGAAGAATATCATGATTCCCTGATGTAAACATTCATGTCAGTGTCTTTTAAGGAATGTATACATACTGACCTGTCTGGATTTTTTCTGCAATGATATGCTATTTGTTTGCTGTGCCATATTCTTCAATAATGAAGCAGTTTTGTAATATGATATACATCTGACATCTTACCAAGATTCCATAATGCATTGTAAAAAGCAAGGGGGAAGAAAAAATAAGAGCAATAGTTAAGAGAATAAAAGCTTTGGGCTTTCTAATGAATTTTTAAGTGGCACATCTTAAAGTAGAAAATAAGTGAACCTGGAAAAAGATAGATGGAAGTAGGCAAGGAACTATTTTGAAAATGCAAAGACTGCATCTGTTGAGCACATGAAAGGGCTCAATAAAGTTACTTATTAAACAATTAATTCATTCTCTAAACTATAACATGCTTTATTTGTAAACCAGTATCATTTTTACTTTAACATACACTTCCAAATATATCCTGGAGTCACTTTTGGAAAGTAATTAGTCCTAAAAAAAAAAACAAAAAATGAGTAGACTGTCTTACTACTGCCCTATTTTATTCAAAATTAAATATTCTTCAGAGGCATTATTCAGTAAGGTATTAAAGATATACTTTTTCCCAAGTTATTTACAATGTATTTCCATATCACAGACTTACTGGACACTTGAATTTGCAGTAAAATATCTGTTACCCTTTCTTCTTTGATTAACCATTGCTCTAACTGTGACATGCTGCATTAATTTTTAAGGTTTTTAAAGTGGAAATTACAATGCCTGCTGTGATAATTGTAATACTACCCTAACTGTGGCAATCACTTTAAAACTACTTCTCTGCTTATCATTAGCAATGCTAAGTGATAAAAATAACTTTAGCAGGAGTATTCTGGGAAGTGATTGTTTAACAATTTTTAATATTCTAAAAAGCTCAGTTGAGAAAACTCTCCTGGGTTAGGATACTGTCTGATGACATGGACCCTTCTAAATTTCCTCTCATTAAGCAAAATCCCCAGATGGCTCTCAATCAATCAATTTCCCCAACCCCTCTTCTCTCTCCCTACCTCCATTATAGGCAGACTCATTGAACCAATTGCCAAACCAGGCTGACAACAGAATAATCAAAGTAGACCAATTTCCTGGGATCAAATCAATTCACATTCAAGTCTGAAAGCTTCAGAAGGGCTTTACCTTGGGGCAATGAGTCACCTATTAAGTGTCAGGTGGGTTAAAGTGAAAAGCATTCCACAGTCAGTGCAAAGTGATCACTTCCTCCATCTTTTATATGTCTAAGAAATTCGTATGTAAAAATGAAAGCATCGTGTCCATGACAGCTCATCTGTCATGAAATAAGCATCTATCATTCTTAAGTGCTGACAATTGATTTTATAGGTGTAATTGCCCTACATTTTGCTTTCTTTTGAAAGAAAGTCAACTTATCCAAATGATTATTCTTCTGAAACAATCAGAGTTCTTGACAAGTGACAAATGACAATGCAGAAGTGATAAACCAAGACTAAACATGGATAAAAATCAATCATGACTTTCCTGCTTATTATCTTATAAACATCTGGGTTTAATTCAATGCAAAGATACAGTTGAGAATCAACACAGGAGCATAAAATCCATTTAAAATAACCGATTATACAAGAGAAAAGATGACGTTAAATGCATACACAGATCAATGAAATGCTTTCTGTTGCTATCAAAGGAGCACAAAAGTCTTCAAGAGGCTTGAGACCTGACAATACTGCTCAGTGAGATTATCAATGCTACTCACTTAACTAAAATTACAGCTGCTGCCAGAAAATGGTCCAGTAGTAATGACTGCATCTTAAATGCTGCTTTCCAACCAATACTGAAGTTGAGATACACAAATAAATGAGATTTTAAAATACATTCACTGGAGGAAAAGACATGTGATATTAAGGAAGATTTTGTGATTTTCTTCCATTTGGATATTAAAGAATAATTTCAAATTAGGGCATAGCAATCCACTCCCATGGACAGAGGAGCCTGGCAGGCTACATACAGTCCATGGGTTCACAAAGAATCAGACATGACTGAGCAACTTAGCACGGGGAGTACTAGGGAACTAAAAGCTAAAATAGAGGAGAAGAGTGGATCTGTTTTAAGAATTAACTCTGCAAAGCCACAGAATGTTAAACTACCACAAAGGCTGTACAAAGATTTTCTCTGTGTACCTTGAGACAGTGAAGACACAGAGACTCTTCTACCAAGAACCTCTTGATAGGTTACACACACAGCACGGCACTCAAGAGTTTGTTCAAAGGACAAATGAGTGAATGGTCGGTCACAGCAGAAATCATTCCTCAGGAATGTGGCTTTCGTACCTGATTATTCTTGTCTGACAGTTGATCGAGACTTTCAGATTGCTTCTCCAGTGCGCGTTCTAACTTCTTATGCTTAAGCTTCCACTGCCTAATGGACTCCTGAGCTTTCAGCTTCAGCTCCTCTCTCCTCTTCTCTGCCTCCTGTCTCAGGCCCTCGGACTGCTGGAGCTCCAGAAGGTACTGCTCGGCCTGCTTGGTGGCCTCCTCGGCGTGCTGAGTCAGCTTCGTGATCTGCAGGTCAGCTCGCTTGTGTTTGGCGTCACACGTCTCAAAGTGCTTCTGGATCTCCTTCAGTTCATCCAACATCTCTAGCTGCTGTTTTTCCCTGTTCTCCAGCTCATGGGTTAAATTCTAGGAATGAAGCATGTGAAGGATCAGGAACATGTTCTTGTTAACATTGGATGTGTAATATATCATCAAACAGGAGTCACTAATGTCATCAAATTATCAATCCATCTAGAAAGTACGATCCTTTTCCATGTATCTCATGATCATATTAATTGAGAATAATTTGTTATAAAAGTATTTTCATTTTTAGACTACTTCATTATTTAAGAAGGGAAAATATGTTTTTTTTTTTTTCCCAATTGACTGTCAGTAAAACAGAAAGCCTTGTTGATGAGGAAAACAACATGTATTACTTTCGTAAGAATCTAGTGTCTTGTATAATGAAAGAAATGTCAATGCTTTAGAATTTGTCAGATTGTCAGAGCAATTATATGCCATCACACATAATGCTTCACTTTCTGACAGCAAATAAAATTTTGTGATAATAAAATAAAAATCTGTAACAAAAAAAAGAACATTGATGACACAAGCACCAGTATAGACAATACTGTAATGTGAAAGTCCATTTAAATGTGATAAATTACTTATAGATAGGTTATTTGACTGGAAATACATAATGTTATAAGTTGATAAACTTATGTCAAGCTTATACAAATCAATGAAGGACAGATTTTCAATTTATAAATTTAAATTTACGTGGAATACTTACCCATTCAAGAAAAAAACTCGAACTCTTAAAATCTACTTTCGCTAAACCGGTGGTAAGCAGTGGTTTAGCCACTAAGTCAGGTCCAACTCTTGCGACCCTACAGACTCTAGCCCACCAGGCTCCTCAGCCCATGAGATTTCCCAGGCAAGAACACTGGAGGGGTTGCCATTTCCTTCTCCAGGGGATCTTCCCAACCCAGGAGGGAACCAGTTTCTCCCGCCCTGGCAGGCAGATTCTTCACCAATTGAGCCACCAGGGATGCCCCCTCCCCAAACCAGAGTTGGTCAATAACACACTTGGAACTTATACTAAATCATCATAATTCAAATGCATTTTTAATTTGAGAAGAGTGAGCAAATACTGATTTTTAACTTCAAAAATGAGAGTACATTATATAACATTTTATACACATAAAAGAATGTTATCATTGTTAACAGTTAAGCCACTCTTGTAAAGCTCTGGAAGTCAGTGAGAAATTCAGAAACAAGTGCCTACGATGTATCTCAAAAGCTGCTCCTTCTGAGCCTTTAGTTTCAAATACTTGTGGTTACAAAAGTAACACGAAAAGGTCATATGTTCAAGTAAGATTGGGTTCAGGAAGCTAAAATGACTGTGAGCTGGACAAACAATAAAATATCACCTACATTGTACTGAAGCACCTATAAACAGACTGGAAACATTTAAAAACCTCCTCTAAGAGCAGATTATCAGTTCCAGATTCAGCATCCCTCAACTGTGGCTCAAATCAAGTTAAATATAATTTCTCTCATGATTAAAGTCATGATTTGACATTATGGCAACAACATATAAATAATGCCTCTAAAACAAGAGGTTTGCATTTGCTCAGTTTGCTAAATCCAACGCAGCTTGGAAGAGATGAGTCACTCCTTTATCCACCCAAACAAAACAGTAAATTGAGAACTGTGCACTTGTGTGGAAAATTCTAAAATGAGATCAGAAAACCCTAGTGATGGTGGTTTACCCTTTTGCCCTTATCTAAAAGTTTTACCACTAGGCCAGAAATCAACTTTATTAAACAAGCAGTATTCAAGTGGTTTCTACATCAACAGAGAGATCCCATTTTTCCTCCCACAACAAAGACTTGGGAGAGCAGTTATACTTCTGATGTGTTAGGCACATAGTTTATAAAAAGGTTAATAAGATCTGGCTTCAACACCAAAGAAGATGATAATCTAACTGGGGAGATATTCACACCAACAACTAAATTACAATAGTGGGTAGTACAAGGCGCTAAAATATGACGGACAGTTATTTGAACGAGTCTATATTTTACAGTGTGGCTGGGGAGAGTCTCTCTTAGGCGGTGACATAAAAGTTGAGATCTATACCAGTCCAAGTTTGATGCATGAAATAGGGCACTTAAAGCCAGTGCACTGGGACGACCCTGAGGGAGGGGATGGGGAGGGAGGGGGGAGGGGGATTCAGGATGGGGGACACATGTACATCCATGGCTGATTCATGTCAATGTATGGCAAAAACCAACGCAATACCGTACAGTTATTAGCCTCCAATTAAAATAAATTAATTAATTTTAAAAAAAGAGTTGTGATCTAAATGAGACAGAGCCAGCAATAATGATAACAACAACAACTAAGGTTTATTGAGCAGTTAAGTTGTGCAAGGGATAGTACAAATGCTTTATATGAGTTACTTCACTCAATCCCACCACAAAACTAAAGTAAGGCACTCATTATCTTTATTTGAGTGACAGTCAACCACCACTTGGAACTTGCCAAAGATCATATACCTAACAAGTGAGGGCACAGCATTCAGACTCAGACAGTCTGAGTCCAGAGCCCGTTTTCAACTCATTACTAAGCTTTCAGACTTCCAGATGGACCCTAACTCCATGTGTCTACAGTCACTCACTCCTATAGACCTATCCTAGTGTTGTTTTTAGAACCGTCACCTTTGAAGTAAGAGTATACCCAACCCTCTTTCCCCCCATTATCTCCTCCTCTGGCTTTGTCTACCCATCTGCCCAGCTCCCTTTTCTCCTAATACATTTGCTCTTCATTGCCAAAAGGAGATGATATTCCTTTTACTGGCTTGAGATCCAGGCTCTTTAACCTAAATAAGTAATATTTCGCTTTAGCCACTCTCCTGCTTACATCTCAAACTCCTTTTAGACCTATTCAACTACTGAACTTGAATAGTAAAACATCTCTGTAGGACCTAAAAAAAATCTCCTATTTCCCATATCAGGTTACCAAGTGCTCCAAGGAAAATCACAAATGAGTGTCAGGGGATGTGAAGAGACACTGAAAGCCACCCTCAGTGCCCAGAGATTCTTCAGCATGCCCCTACCTGGTACAGTGTGCACTCTCTGAACCTACCAGCTTTTTCACTCACTGTAGCATACATAATAATCTAGTTCTCCCCCTGAAAAATAACACTGAGGCTATTAGGCAAGACACCCCCCAAATTTCCTACATGTACCATCCTGAATCTTCCCAGCAGTTAAGGAAAAGGGACCTTTCTTCTTTAGACAAATCAGCCTACCTTGGTTCCTTCCTTCCACATCCATCAAGGACTTCACTACACCAGTTAGGCCTTCTCTTTTCTTACTATATCATTCTTCTCTATTATTCTCATCTTTTAAAAAAAAACAAAAACCTAATTTTTTAAGTGAAACAAACAAAAACCCTTTATCAATCTGACATGACCTTCTCACCAGCATCCTGTCCTCTTCTTGTTAAAAACTCCTGCGAAGAGCAGTCCACACTTGATGCCCCACAGTCTTATTTCCAATCCACTTCTCAGTTCACTGGCTCTGGTTTCCAGCCTGATCACCCAATTAAAATAACTCTCATCAAGATCCCCAAAGATAACCTAAAGCCAAATACAGTGGGCTCTATAAATCCTTCCTACTATCCTTGTTGCATGTGACACTGCCAATCACTTCTTAAACCTACCTCTCTTCTTCCTTTATTTTCATAATACACTCCTCACTAGTTCTCCTTTTTCTTTCACAATCTCCTTTCCTGGGCCTCTTCAACTATTTGGCCTTTAAATAGAGATAACTGTACAGGTTTCTAGTATTAAGCATCACTCCATCTATAAAATGTCTTTGGTGGTAAACAAGTATGTAGGTAAACAGAGATCTAAGTGATTCCTAATTCAGAACCAGACTGATCTTAACTCCAGATTTTTAAATATCTACTTGCATAATGAGTCTCTACACCTGATAATCCTACAGGCATCTTAATTTTAGCACATCAAAAAAGTAAGTTCACTGGATGCCCAACTCCTAACAAAAAGACAGTCCTATTAAAATAGCAGTAAATCTCCACTGAGGGAGGGTAAAAATGGAGCTGGACTTGTGTATTTAAGCACAGAGAGTCAGAAATAGCTGCTGTAGGAAAGAGAAAATGAGAAATGCTTAAAAACTGACAAACAGAAGTAAGGTTACAACTAGATTGTCTCAAATTTGCAAAGGACCCAAGAGTAGATGAAATTCTCCACATTTCTCCAGCAACTCTTTTGAATCCAGAATTAAAATAAATCCAGCATTATTTATCCTCTGTTAATTACAGAGCAACAAGAATAGGCATAGGATTAATAAATGCAAGCCCAGAGTTTAACAAAATAAATTCCTTTTGTTCTCACATTTTAAAACTGCAGACTTTCATACTAACAGATAACAGACAATATTTCACTTTGAAGAATATGTGAAAACATCGTGGCGCTGACTGAACATGTGAGTGAAAGTGAACAGAAAAGGGGTGGTTCTTAGTATAAATAAGGTGTCCTCACTCTTGATGGGAAGGTAGGTTTCAGTGTGAGCAGGACGAACACAGCCTCCAAATGCCCTGAGCCTGGAAACTGTGGCGACTGCTTTGCTCCTGTCAATCTGACTGCATCATGCTTCAGGTAAAACTTACCAGAGAACTCCTTCCTACGTTCTTTCCTCACTCCTTCGTGGAGTCTACTCAGCCACTTTTTTGACATTCTCTTTAATCCATCTTCCTCAGAAAACCAATCAGAATCATCTAATTATAATAAACATTTCTCCCTCATCAATCAAAAGACTATTCTATAGAACCCTCAAAACAATTCCTCCAATAAACACCCACACACAGAGCACACATGAAGCGTACACATACATCATCAATGCAGGGATAAATGCTATCAAGGCAGGCACATATAGCAGACATTAGTAACCTCCTATGTACCACATGAAACATTAAATGGAAAGCAATTTTATTATGTATTCCATTATGATGATTTTCAATTCCAACAATACCATCATACATTCCTGGACGCATCTTCTACCCTGAAGAACTTTTTTATATTTAAACTGTGTAAAATTATCTCAGTTACTAAACCAGGTGGTTAAATTTTATATCACTTAATTAACCCATTATTTATTTCCTACTATATAAGTACCATCAAAGATAGGAATAAACCAAAGTAACAGAAACATACTTTTTATCAAGAATTCCTTCCAGTTGGACGGGAGAGAAAAACTTGAGCATCCTATAGAGAACCTTTCAGAGTCTGTGGTTGGACTTGAGAACTAAACTAACATAATATAGATTAACAGGAGAAAAGAATATGAATTTTATTTAATAATTTTATGTATACGTAGGAGCCATCACAGAAAAAAGAAGACCCAAAGAAGTGGTTAGGACTGAGATCTCATATACTTGAATAAAGAATTTAAGGAGAGATGACAAGATAAAAGAAAAGGGATTTAATAATGGAAAAGTGATTAGGAAATCTAAGGGGAAAATGAATGGAAGATAAGAGGACTGAAGCTGAAGCTCCAATACTTTGGCCACCTGGTGCGCAGAGCCAACTCACTGGAAAAGACCCTAATGCTGAGAAAGATTGAAGGCAGGAGGAGAAGGGGACGACAGAGGATGAGATGGTTGGATGGCATCACCAACTCAATGGACATGAGCGTGAGCAAACTCCAGGAAATACAGGACAGGGAAGCCTGGCATGCTGCAGTCCATTGGATTGCAAGGAGTTGGACACGAATGAGCCACTGAACAACAAGGGTGATTTTAGGTTTGTTTGTACAGATCCATTTTGGCATCAACTCCCAGTTTTCCTTGATGAGAATGCTATTCTCTTCCTGATACAGGGAGGGCACCTTCCTCATGGGAAATACTGACTTGCTTTTAGGTACAACGAGGAGGTCACAGACCCCTTTCTGCATCTACTGGTTCTCAAGCGCCCTCAGCTGAATAAAATCAATACGCCAACATGGCATAATTTGGGAAAGCATGCTCTGATTTCCTTCAGGTTACACTACCAAAAAATTTACAAACTCTCTAATTTACTAAAACTTTATACATTTGAATGGATTTTTCTCTTGCCTTCTTCAGATGGGAAAATATATTAATGGTCAGCTGTGTTAAGGGTCTCAGGTTTGGTGATAGCTAGGATTCACAGAACTGGAAGCCTACAGGTGCCCTTACTAAGATTTATCAGGATGAGAAGACAGAAGGCCAACTGGCAAAGGGAACAGGACACGTGGGGCAGACCAGCGGAAATCAGGCACGAGTCTCCAAGAGCCTCCTTCCCGAGGGTCACACAAGACGTGCTCAGTTCTTCCAGCCGTGAGCTCTGACACTTGTGAAGCACTGTCTACCAGGGAAGCTCATCAGATACTCAGTGCCCAAAGTTTTAATTAGGGGCTGGTCACTTAGGTACTATCTGCCTCGTGTGTGCGCTCAGTTGCTTCAGTCACGTCCGACTCTTTGCGACCCCATGGACTGTAGCCCACCAGGCTCCTCTGTCCATGGGGATTCTCCAGGCAAGAATACTGGAGAGGGTTGCCGTGCCCTCCTCCAGGGGATCTTTCCAACCCAGGGATGGAACCGATGTCTCTTATGTCTCCTGCATTTGCAGGTGGGTTCTAATGCCTAGTATTGTATAACAAAATCTCAGACTCCTAGGAAGAAAGCAGGTGTTCAGTAGAGACCACATTTTGTTTGTACAAAACGTCCAGGCACAGTGAGCTACCCTTATTACTTAGGGAAGATCTCATATCAGTGTAGAGAAATGATTATCACTCCAGTTCCTGGATGCCAGACAAATACCTACCTTGCAAGCAGACCCTCCTGAGGAAAGCTGCCTCTGGTCTACTAACTTAACTCCTCTCTTCCCAGGAGTAAAATGGCCAAAGGACAGAAAGGAAAAAATAAGGCCCTAAATAAGTTCTTAATTAAAAAACAATTAACTATAAATAATACCTGTAAAATAATGCATATAGAAGATAATAGAAAAGAACACTCTCCCTTTAAAATTGATTGGCTTTGGCTGCCACTGGCTCCCTTGTTAACAGCTGCAGTGGTTGTATTCAAATTCTAAGAAAACTAGACAGCCCATTCATATGAATAAGGCATTAAAACACAAAATAGACCAAAAAAAAGAGAGATTCTATTAAAAATAAAACATGGATAGGACCCACCATAAACTCTAGCTTTAACCAATCACATATCTAAGATCATAATTTTACATATTTTGATTACAAAAGGATATTTATCACTTGAAATTATAAAAGTGGAAAAACTGGATATGGTAGGAGAATAATGGAGCAAATTTACAGAATTAAGAAATCAGCTCTGTCTGGCATACAAAAATCTTTCCACCCACCTTCTTCCTATTTCTCATATTCATGAAGAATTGTTAAGCCTACATTTAAAACATTTTTTCCATGAGGGATTAGGGACACAAAGTCCTAAACCTATGGTGTAGGTGGTAACAATGATCATTTGTTCACTGATGTAACTAAAATACAATTAAATACAATTTTTCCTCTATTCTTAATTGACACTCAACACACACAAAAGATTGGGCAACTTAGTGAACATTTAAAAATGAAAACCTGGCCCCAAATAAACCAGGGTACAGTAAATGGATGTTCAGTTGCTTCAGTCACGTCCGACTCTTTGTGACCTTATGGACCATAGCCCACCAGGCTCCTCTGTCCATGGGATTCTCCAGGCAAGAACACTGGAGTGGGTTAAAGTGAATGGTATAAATTTAAAATAAACATTTCCACATATAGTATTATGTACTTCATGTGGAAACTTGTAACAGTAATGAAAAAACAGGTAGACTTAAAATCCTCAGAATTAACATCTACAGGGAGACAGCAGCATACCATGGAAAAGCACATGGCTAATAGTGAGTGAGTAACAGTTGCTCAGTCATGTCTGACTTTTTGCAATCCCATGAACTGTAGCCTGCCAGGCTCCTCTGTTCATGGAATTCTCCAGGCAAGATTACTGGAGTGGGTTGCCATTTCCTCCTCCAGGGGATCTACGCAATCCAGGGATCCTACATTGCAGGAGAGTCTTGACCATCTGAGCCACCAGGGAAGCCTACTATTAAGAGACATTTCTAAGTATAAAGACAGGTCAACTTAAAAAGTATCAGCAGATACATGTTTGACTTTATCTTGTAATCTATAAACAATACATTAGAATATGTAATGAATCCATACACCTTTTCCAAAGGAATACCCAAGATGGAAGTAGCAATAAAGTTATAAATGACAGTCATCAATCAGATGAAATAATTTAGATGAAGCCCACAGGCTTGAGTTCAAATCCTAGGTCTGCCAGTCTATGACCATAGAAGAATTGCTTACTGTCTGTGAACCAAAGTAAAAAATAAATTTATAAAATGGACTCAATAACATCTACAATACAGAAGAATGATGACCTACAGTAGATCACTTAGATAAAGCATGTGGAAGAATCACTGGCACTTTTCAGGAAATCTTTTTATTACTATCTAGAAACAATGTTAGATTTAGAGAGGCAATCCAACACCTACCTTTTAGAGAGAAGGAAACTGAAGGCAGTGGAAGATAAAGTGATCAATTCAAGATAAGGAGGCAAGTTTTCAGCTGAGAAAGGACTAGCCACAGGGTCCCTACTATTCAAATTGATATTGATTCCACTTCACCATATTACTGGATACCAACCAACCAACCTTTTTTAATAATTAAATAAATTGCCATGTTCCTTCCTGAGACAGAAGGAAATCCTGAACAGGAATTATACAATCCCTGATGCATAGATGTCTCTAGAAGTTTTTTTGAAAGAGAGAGAAGAACCACAGGATAAGGGGGGTTAAAACAGAACCAGAAAAAGTACTGAATGAGAAATACTGACTGGGGCAAACATGAGAGCCGGTGGGAAGCACCATGGCAGCTACAGAAACAGGAGTTAAGTCACTAAATTTAAGAGAACCTATTCTGATCAGCAAGACCTTATAAAGAAGGAGATATAAAATAAGGACACAACAGGCAAACTAAAGTGTGAAGAAACTGGTGGAAAGGAAATAAGCACTCATGACCAACGACAGCACGGGCAAGAGCCACAGAATGAGCAAACCAGCACAGGCTGCTCACAAAGAGTTCAACTTCTCACTTGCCCACTTGTAAGTAACAGTAACAGCTCAACTTTCCCCCTGCCCACTTGTATCTCTCACAAGCATACTTTCACTAACAAACTCACTCTTTGCCTGCACCCCCCAAAGCAGTAATGCTCAAGAGGGCTAAAACAGATTGGAAAGTAAGTTGAGAAATCAGGTTTGGGGGGATGTTAAAACTCAGTTTGAGCTCTCAATAGTTTTTGAGCAAGGGAGTAACATGATCAGATATGTGCTTGAGAAAGAATAATCACCAAAGGACATTATCCTCACACTAGGATATTAAAATATTATAGCAACATTAAAAATAATTGAAGATCATCCTTTTCAAGCAGGAATGGACTTTGAGAACCAATCCTTCTATCATCTGAATTCAGTTTTAGCAACAAATTTGATGGAGCTGGTTTAAAATAGACAAGAACCAACTGTGGCATTTAAGAGACTAGAAAAGGAAAAGAAAAAAAAAAAAAACTACTTGTCAGACTTTCTAAAGAAAATACAGATATGTTTCCATTCAGTCCAATAAACACTTACTGCATTCAGCAAGAACCAAGCTGCCAAGACACAAAAATGAATCAGCAGCATGGTTCTGTTTTACTACTCCAGATATCCATACAACCAAGTTGAGGAAACAGACATGTAACCATTACTGTGAATAAATGTGATATATGCAAGCAATTGTTTTTTCTCTATTTCAAATTCTGCCTCTCTTCCCTATTTGTGCTACCAAATATATAGTTAGGTTTCACTTTTTAGTGCCTTTATCTGATTATGCAATGGTTTCTAACAATAATAATATGTCCAAAGGAAAGACCCCTGAACTAACAACATTAAGGAGTGACAAAGGGAACAAAAAGAAGGTGATTGAATGGCTGCTACTGAATGTACTAGACAGAGAAAGCGAGGGCAGGATGGGGAAGAGAGAGAAACAGAGACAGAGAAAACGAATGCTCACGACAGTCAATCCCAAACTGAAACAATGACCACCACCACTAAGGCAAGAGCGTGCCTAGCACTCCTGTCCTATTTGCCTTTGACGCCTTCTATCAAGAAAGACATGTCCTTAACACTGGTGTTGGCAGAGGAAACAGGGTTGAAAGGAGTATGAGTGAAAGTCACTCGGTCGTGTCCGAATCATTTGCAACCCCGTGGACTATGCAGTTCAAGGAACTCTCCAGGCCAGAATACTGGAGTGGTAGCCGTTCCCTTACTCCAGGGGATCTTCCCAACCCAGGGATTGAACCCAGGTCTCCCATATTGGAGGCAGATTCTTTACCAGCTGAGCCACCAGGGAAGCCCAATACTGGAGCGGGTAGCCTATCCCTTCTACAGCAGATCTTCCCAACCCAGGAATTGAACTGGGGTCTCCCACATTACAGCCAGATTCTTTACCAGCTGAGCCACCAGAGAATCCAGAAACAAGTATGGAGAAGAGGAAAAAGATTAATAAGAGAATCTGATCAACAAGACGCCTCTGACAAATATGCACAAATAAAGCCTTTCATAAGAATTCAAAATAATTTGTTCCTGTAATGTTTGAAAAAAATTAGGGGCAAGCCAAATAGAAATATAATCAACTGTGAGGCTTATGTTTACTAATAAAAAATACAATAGTTGTACATATACATACAAACCTTTTAATATACTAGAGAAAACACACATGCCATAAAATTACATGGTGTTTCTATTATACTCATTTTACCAAACATAAAGAATATTTAAAATTTTTAATTATTATAGAGATTAAGAGCTTTTACATTTTGGCACTGATGACAACTTCATTTTAAGCATAAAATATTTTGGTTTAAAAACGCTTGGTTAGAAACACACTGCTTAATTATAGTATTTATCACTTAAAAACATGTAAACCACAACAGAATAATCTGTTTTATAATACAGCTTCTAGAAACCCAATAGAATAAAAGTAGGAAATGTTTAAATGTATCAAATTGATACACTGAGGCAAAAATTATCTTTAAGGCATAAAGCTCAATTCATTACAAGGACAAAAACAGTGACATTAAAGCTAATAAACAGCAAATAATTCACAAGTAGAAAATCATTTTGAAATAGAATTCAATTAGTCATCTTTAATATGATGTGAACAAAGCATCTGTTCACTAATTCTAGTCTAAAATATGACTTCCTTAAAGCAGGAACAAAATTAAAACACTGATTGAAGAAAATAATAACATTACCCAAAAGGAGTGCAAACAGCCCAATGAGGAAGATGATAAGCCCAAGTACAGAAAAAATAAAATAAAATTTTATATTTTATGTTTTACTGAAATTAAACTCTATTCCAGCATGTTGGAACAATTTCACTTCCATGTGACCAGTTAATTGCATTTATAAATGATTTAACTTCTTCTTGGGCTCCAAAAATCACTGTGGACAGTGACAGCCATGAAATTAACAGACATTTGTGCCTTTGAACAAAAGCTATGCTAAAACTAGACAGCATATTAAAAATTAGAGACATTACTTTGCCAACAAAGGTCCTTATAGTCAAAGCTATGGTTTTTCCAGTAGTCATGTATGGGTGTGAGAGTTGGACCATAAAGCCTAAGCACTAAAGAACTAAAGCTTTCAAACTGTGGCGTTGGAGATGACTCTTCAGAGTCCCATGGCCTGCAAGGAGATCCAACCAGTCAATCCTAAAGAAAATCAGTCCTGAATATTCATAGGAAGGACTGATGCTGAAGCTACAATACTTTGGCCACCTGGCACGAAGAGCCAACTCACTGGGAAAGACACTGATGCTGGGAAAGATTGAAGGCAGGAGGAAAAGAGGATGACAGAGGACGAGATTGTTGGATGGCATCACCGACTCAATGGACCTGAGTTTGAACAAACTCTGAGAGATAGTGAAGGCCAGTGAAGCCCAGCGTGCTTCAGTCCATGGGGTCATAAAGAGTCAGCCACAACTGAGGGATTGAACAACAAAACTAAACTAAAATGGACAGGAAGCTAAAAAAAAAAAAAAAACCCTGCAAAGAAATTACAGATTGAATATAACATTACATATTTGTAAATGTGTTATTAGGTCTAACAAGAACTCAACCAGCATTCACTGAGTCACACAAGGCTAGGCTCAAAGGCTATAAAAGAAGAGAAGTGAAAGTCATGTTTCTAAACTAAAAGAAAAACCTGATTACTGCATTATTGGGTATGACCCAACAGCAGACAGCCCCTAGCACTGCTTCCTAATATACTCCCCTAATTCCACGGAGGTTACAAAACCAAATGCTCAGTACTCCCTTGTGCTCGGTTCCGGGGCAAATTAGATGCAATGCAGAGAGACTTAGAATGTGGAAGAGAGGCAGGGACCAAATACTTGCTAATATGGGTTTTTGCTGCTGGCCAGCAAGGTTATATGCCATGTGTGCTCAGAGGCTCAGCAGTGGTCAACTCTTTGCAATCACATGGACTGTAGCCCAACAGGCTCTCTGTCCAAGGGATTCTCCCAGCAAGAATACTTGAGTGGGGTGCCATTTCCTCCTCCAGGGGATCTTCCCAGCCCAGGGATTGAACCCATGTCTCGTACGTATCCTGCAGTGGCAGGTGGATTCTTTACCACTAGTGCCACCTGGGCAAGGTTGTAAAAGATTTTAAATATATTCTGTTCTGCAGTGAATCACCCAGTTTGTGCTATCCATCCTTTCCCGGAAGCAGAAGCAGGCCCACATCTGCCAATAGCATAGACAACTATTGTATAAAATACCTAAAGCAGTTCTATTTCCCACACTAAACTCTAACTGATATTATAAAATTTTGCCTATACTGAGTAAACAAAAGAATAGATTTAATAGGATTTCACCTGAATTTCTCAGACTCTCAATTAAGCCATGCCCCACTCACCTCTATTGGGAAATTAGCTTGACATATTCTGCATGTCTTGATGAACTCACTCATTTCAGGATAATTTAGGTGTTTTATGAACTGATACTGAGAGGACAAGTAATCAATTTTCCACAGTTAGAAGACATAAGGCAAGTCTCTTGGAATAAAAGAACTCAAATCAATCAGAACAAGTGTGGTAGCACCAAAACACACTTACATGCAGCTAAATTAGGCCATCACTCACTGGGATCACACAATTTAAAACTTTTTTTTAAAACCATGACAGGTTGAAAGTAGAATGTACTGAGTCATTTTTTTTTTAATTCAAGCAAAACACATATGAATATTCTTTAAAAACTGATTTGAATTCTCAATGAGGGATCAGCGACAAAAAACATCAGGAGCCATTGTCATAACCATGTCACAAATAGTCATCCTTTAAAAATACAACCTTCTGTCTTTTCTATCATACTAATTTTAGCCACATATACTATTATCAGATTCTTTTCATCCAATGAAGCAGAGACAGACAAAGGACATTAATTCCAAATAATAGGTTCCTCAGTCTTTCTCAGTGATTAAAAATAATTATTTCTCCACAAACCCTATAAGAACATATCTGCTTCATACAACTACAGTTTCCTTGTACTTTTTAATGAAACATGATACTAAGCTTAAGCAAAGTACTGAAAATAATGTTCAATTAATTAAACACATTCATCTCTTTGTGAAGAAATAAAATATTAACTTCTGTTTCATTAGCTGTGATGTTCACTACATGGAACATTTTAAATATACATTTCTTCAATGTTTAAAATACAAGGGGGCATATAATTAACATCTAGGCCCCAGAAACACACACTAGAGGAATTCAGACCCTGGAACACACATCTCAAAGTACAATTTTATTTTCTTAATTTTTTTCATACTCTATTGGACTGATAATTTTAACTCTGCAATTCTGGTGTTTAACAAAGTATGCAGTTTGGGAAAAGAGGATTTGAATATAGATAGGATAAAATCATTCAGCTTTAAGCAGATTGGTATTTGGGACAATTCTTATTGGAGGTGGAGCAGCCTGTGATTACACACTTGCTATGAAATACAACAGGCCAAAGTGGGTATCAGAGGAAGACATTCACCTGTGACTTACCAATACTGATGTGGCAGCTGAGAGGATGAAGATAAAGTACATATTTCAGCTAAAGAAATATTATTCCCAACATTAAATGACATACAGTGAAGAGGAGAACCTAAATATAACATAACACTTAATTTTATTGCTCTACACATTATACAGCGTTCCAGTTTATTTGAAACAGATCAGATGCATTATCTTATACAAAACAATAACCTTGTGCAATTGGGAGAAATCAATTCTATTTTAGACAAGAGAAGAAAGGAGAAGCTAAGGAAAGCTAAACAAGATAAAAGAGGCCTAATTTCTTAAATAAAGTAAACATTGTTTTGAACTAACGATCCCTTGGGATACCACCTCACACCCATTCAGGTGGCTACTATTTAAAACAAAAAACAGAAAACAAACGTCAGAGAAATTGGAAGACTGTGCACTGTTTGTGTGAAAATAAAATGGCATGGTTGCCATGGCAAACAGGAGAGTGGTTCCTCAAAGATTAAACACAGAATTAACATATGATCCAACAATTTCTCTCCTGGGTATGTACCCCAAACTGGAAGCAGGTTTTGAAGAGATGCTTGGGCACCCGTGGACATTATTTATAACCCAAATGTCAAAGCAACCCAATTACTCAATTGATGTGTGGATAAGCAATATTATTCAACCTTAAAAAGGGAGGACATTCTTCAATATGCTGCAACATGGAAGAAACTTGAAGACATTACGTTATGTGAAACAGTCACAAAAAAACAAATGCCATGTGACTACACTCACATGAGGTACGTAATCCTAGAAAGTATAATGGTCATTAACAGAGTTGGGGGGGGAGGGGAAAATGGGGAGTAACTGGTTAAATGGGTGTAGAGTTTCAGTGGGGGTGGGGATTGAGTTGGTTGCACAACCTGAAAGTATTTAGTGCCACTGAACTGTACACTGAAAAATGGGTAAGTTGCAAAGTTTTGTTATGTGCATTTTATCACAAAAAAGGAAAAATAATAATAATCCCCTTTTGAACTACAGGAGACAGAGAGAGGAATGGCTCTGAGGGATGTTTCTATTATCAGCCCCTCAGTAAAGTCCCAAGCCACAATCTTTCCCTCATACAGCCAGACCATATTCAGGCAGTCAAAGTAAAATCAGTGTGATTACTGTATCAATGAGAATTCAAGATAGGACTCTGAACCCAATTTCACACCACCTAGTGAAAGTGAAAGTCACTCAGTTGTGTCCAACTCTTTGTGACCCCATGGACTATACAGTCTGTGGAATTCTCTAGGCCAGAATACTAGAGTGGGTAGCCATTCCCTTCTCCGGGGGATGGTCCCAACCCAAGGATTGAACCCAGGTTTCCCTCATTGCAGGCAGATTCTTTACCAGCTGAGCCACAAGGGAAGCCCAAGAATACTGGAGTGGGTAGCCTATCCCTTCTCCAGGGGATCTTCCTGACCCAGGAATTGAACTGGGTGGGGTCTCCTGCATTCCAGGCAGATTCTTTACCAACTGAGCTATCAGGGAAGCCCCCACACCATCTAATCACACCTTAAATCACATTGGATCACAGAGAAAGCAAGGGAATTTCAGAAAAACATCTACTTCTGCTTCACTGACTACTCAAAAGCCTTTGACTGTATGGATCACAACAAATCGTGGAAAATTCTTAAAAGAGATGGACTACCAGACCACCTTACCTGTCTTCTGAGAAAACTGTATGTGAGTCAAGAAACAATAATTAGAACCTTACAAGGAATAAATGAATGGTTCAAAATTGGAAAAGGAGTACAACAAGGCTGTATATTGTCACCTGTTTATTTAACTCCTATGAAGAGTACATCATTTGAAATTCTGGGCTAGATGAATCACAAGCTGGAATTAAGATTCCTGGTAAAAATACAAACAACCTCAGATATGCAGATGATACCACTCTAAGGGCAGAAAGTGAAGAAGAACTAAAGAGCCTCTGGATGAATGTGAAAAGAGAGAGTGAAAAAGTTGGCTTAAAACTCAACATTCAAAAATGAAGGTCATGGCATCTAGTCCTATCACTTCATGGTAACCAGAAGGGGAAAAAGTAGAAACAGTGACAGATTTTATTTTCTTAGGCTCCAAAATCACTGTAGATGGGGCCTGGAGCCATGAAATTAAAAGATACTTGCTCCTTGGAAGGAAAGCTATAAAAAACTTAGTGCGTGTGTGCTAAATCACTTCAGTTGTGTCCAACTCTTTGCAACCCCATGGACTGTAGCCCACCAGGCCCCTCGGTCCATGGGATTCTCCAGACAAGAATACTGGAGTGGGTTGCCATGCTCTTCTCCAATTAAAACCTTAGACAACATATTAAAAAGCAAAGCCATCACTTTGCTGACAAAGGTCCGTATACTCAAGGCTATGGCTTTTCCAGGAGTCAGGTACAGATGTGAGAGCTGGACCATAAAGAAGGCTGAGCACTGAAGAACTGATGTTTTTGAATTATGTACTGAAGAAGTCTCTTTAGAGTCCCTTGGACTGCAAGATCAAACCAGTCAATCCTAAAAGAAACCAATCCTGAATATTCATTGGAAGGACTGATGCTGAAGCTCCAATACTTTGGCCACCTGATTCAAAAAGGTGACTCATTGGAAAAGACCCTGATGCAGGGAAAGACTGAAGGCAAAAGGAGAAGGGGGTGACAGAGGATGAGATGGTTACAACACAGATTCAATGCACATGAATTTGAGCAAACTCTCGGAGATTCTGAAGGACATGGAAGCCTGGTATCCTGCAGTCCATGGGGTCGCAAATAGTCAGACATGACTTAGCCACTGAACAACAACAAAAAAGTTACATTGCCACATGCTAAATCCCACCAATATTTAAACAGAATTCAGTACAATTAAAAATGAAAATGAAAAATGTAGCCACATTAACCACATTTCATGTGCCCAACAGGTACATATGACTAACCTGTGCTGGAGAACGCAAACATAAGACATCTCCATCACTACAAAAGGGCTAATCTAGAGCAACCACTTGGTATTCTAATTTTCCTTCTCTTTTAATCTATAGGCATAGGACTTTTCTTGTTTCTAATGTTGGTTATGCATATTTTCTTTTCTAATTTTAAAAATAAGCTGCATTAATTTTACCAAGAGTGCAAAAAATATTTTTTGATCTCAATAAAAATAAATACTTAGGACAGTATGTTTTGTGGGAGCAATGTGACTGAAAATGATTCATTGGATTTGTTTGTTTGTTTTTGGTTCAACTTTAAAGGTCTTCTCATAGTTCATTTTCTTTTGACATATGACTTTTTGTCTTAATTGAAATACATCACTTGTTAATGTTAGTCATTTATCTACAATATGCTGGATATATGTCCTGTAAATACTTCCTTTCAGTGTGACTTGCTTCTTTCATTTTCCTAATGTTACCAAGTGTGAAGCAGAAATCTTGAACTGTCAAAATCAAATTTATATGTTTTTGTCATTTATGATTTATGCTTTTGGTGTCCTCATAAGAAATCTTTGTTTATCCAGTGCTGTGTTTATGTTTTCTTTTAAAAGTATTAATTTTTTAAAATTGTTTTCACTTTCTTTCCCTGTATTAATTACATATACCTTACTCATCTTTTAGTGGTTATCCTAGAGCTTACTATATGTATCCTTCACTTCTTAATATATAAAATAGATTAGTAATTTTACAACTTCCTTCATCTTAGAATCAAGAAATTTAAAAACACTTCAACTTAATATATAATTCCCAAATAAAGCAGTATTATTCATGTAATTTTAATTTTCCAAATCACTTTAAAAAGATATTACTATGACTGGCTATTAGCCAATATTCATTTAGACTCTTCCCAGAATTTTATGCCATTTACTGGTCTTCATTCCTTGCTGCATTTTTTGTTCTTTCTCCTTCAAAAAGTTACCTTTACCATATTAGGTCTGCCAAAATTGAATTCATCAGTTCTTGTTTTCAAGAAATATCTTTACTTCACTTTCACTTTTGAAGAATATTTTCATTGGGTATGGATCTAGACTGGCAATTATTTTATTTCAGTACTTTGAGGATATCTTTCTATTCTTCTGGTTTCCATTTTGATCATTTATGGTAATATGTCTTCTTTCCCCTCTAGCTGCATTTGAGGCTTTCTCTTTTACTTTGGTTTTACTAATTTTACTATGACATGTCTAGTTGTGATCGTCATTGGATTTACCCTGCTTGGAATTCTTAGCACTTCTTAATTATATGAAATGATGTCTTTTCAAATATTGCTCCTGTCCCTGTTCTGCTTTTAAGACTCCAATTACATCTATATTAGAACTTCACTATGTCCCATGTATCTTTCATAAGCATTTCCTTATTTTCCATCATTTTGTCTCTCTGTGACTTAGAGTGGGTATTTTTTTCCTAATTGGGACACAATTTCTATCGAGGAGCAAGACTTTCCAAATTGCAATGTAATGAGGTTAGCAGACCCTATTCTCAACAAAACCATCAGTTAACTGGTAAAAATTATTTTAAAAAATAAGAAACATTTAACGCATCTGGAAATTGTCCTAAGGGCACAGACCAAATGGAAAAACACTTAATTAGAAAATCAATTAAATCTTGGTAAGAATAATTAGAGGCCGTGACATCTAAGCCACAATCTATTTAATATTAATAGTATTGAATATACCATTTCCCAGCTCAGTGTGAATGAAGCAACACTCCAGGCAAAGATAGCTAAGAAGACAGAACTTCCCCCATGCCCAGCTCCCAGTCCAAGGCTACAGATTCACCCACAGAGGGGCAGGAATCTAGATCAGAAGTGCTAACCCAAGAAGATATGGCCAAATGAAAAGTCTCCTTTCACCCAACCAGCTCCCTCTTGTAGGGAAAAACGTAGGTCTATTACTGACCCCGCCCAAGTTCACACAATATAGTAAAGGGCCCATAACCAAAGGGGCAAATTCAGATCAGAGACTACCATCTCAACCCAACACCATACTTGAAGAGCCGGAGCATCGCTCCAAAGGGAAGCAAATTATAGTCCCTGAATTCAGCTCCAGTGCGGTGATGCAGAGGTTCTGCTGAGGAGAAAGGTCATATGACCAGACAGCTCAACAGTTCTGTTCTGTTGTTTGAAACAGAGGATAAGAAAATCCATTTCTAAAGATGATGTCAAAAACAATGGCCATCTTGGGGGTGAGCATGTAAGAGGCCGGTAGTTTCCATAATACTACTAGGAACAAGACAACAGATCATATGAAGTTTAACAGACAGATTCAGGTAATAAGATAGCTACAGAGAGCCCTATTGGGATCAAAGAATACCCCAAAGACTGGTTGGTACCCACACCCTACCCTGCAAAGAGCCCCAACTTTAACTGAATCAGATTGCAGGGCAATTTTTACCAAGGACCCTGTCCAAAAAAAAAAAAAATCTGCTAGCTATTAGCGGAGAGGCTAAAAGCTAAGAGAGATAACAAAGCCAGCCTAGCCAGAGTTTAATGGGAGGAGCAGGGAATCAGACAATTAAAGACTATCAGCGAAAACAATAATCATCCTTGGTGGTCATGGACACTGTGCACATATCCGAGGGGGCACCCTCTGACAAATGAATCACTGGCTTCACACTGCAGCGAAAATAGGTTTCACTAAACTATTCCAGCCACTTCACTAAACTAATAAAAAATCAAAAAGCAACAACAAACCCAAGAAAGTGGCAAATGAATTAGTACCCAGAATTAACACAATATATTTTCTTAAAGGTCCTATTTCAATAAAAGTTATAAGGTTCAAAAAAAATAGGAAGGTGCAACCTACATAAAGGAAAACTGTAGACAATAAAAAATGTCTTTCAAGGGGTCCAGATGTTGAACTTAATCAACAAAGATTTAAAGTCAACTATTAGAAATGTGTTCTAAGAACTAAAGGAGATAATGAAGAAAAAAAAAAAAAGCATATGAAGAAAATCTCTCATTAAATAAAGAAAATCACTAAAAAAGATAGAAATTATTTTATCAATAGAAATTCTAGAACTGTAAAGTACAATAAGTAAAATGAACAATTCACTTGAAAGGCTCAATAGTAGATTTGAGTTGGCAGAAGAAAGGATCTAAGAACTTAAGATAAATCAATAGAATATGAAATGTGAGGGGGATAAAAAGAATAAAAATGGATAAAACCTGAGAGAAATGTGGGATACCAAAATATATATAACAAAAATACCAAAAGGAAAAAGGAGGGAAAGAAAGGAAAGGAAAAGTACAAGAAGAAATAATGGCTAAAAGCTTGAAATCTAAAGAAAAGCATTGATCTGTATTTCCAAAAGCATGATGAAGCCCGAACAGAATAAAAACACACGGATCCATATCTAAATATATAGTCAAATGCTGAAAGACAAGGAAAATGAGAAAATCTAAAAAGCAATAAGAGAAACATTACTCACCATGTATGAGGGAACGCCAAAAGCTTAACAGCTGACTTCTCAAGACAAACAATGCAAAACAGCAATGAATGAGATGACATATTCAAAGTGCTGCAAGACAGTCAGGGAATTTCCTGACGGTTCAATGCTTGGAACTTGCCACTTTCACTGCCAGGGCCCAGGTTTGATCTCTGGTTGGAGAACCAAGATCCCCATGCTGCACGGTGCAGCCAAAAAAAAAAGTCAACTGAAACCCTACATCCAGCAAAATTCTCTTTAAAAGAGAGAGGTTAAAGACATTCTCAAGACAAACAAAAACTGAGAGAATTTGTTGCTAGTAGGCCAGTCTTACAAGAAACACTAAAGGAAGGCTTTCATTCTTTGATGATTAATAGCAATTGATGTTTAATATTGATGTTTAATAGCATCAATAAAATTGATGATTATCAAATAAAATTTAATAAAATTGATGCTTAATATCAATTCTAATACACATACATGCAAAACAGTACAAATAGAACCCTGTGACTCCACCACCACAGTCACAGATGACTGGACTAAGAAATTAGTACTAAACTCAAGACAGCCATCTAGAGTTGACTCAAGTTTTTCAGTTTTGGAATAAAGAGTCTCAATAATGACAGTGTAGTTACATATATGAAATTTGTTTTCTGCATGAAGTCCAGCAGCACAATTATCAAAATAACTTCTTGCCTCCCTTACATTAAACCCCTTCTTGAGAGTATCTCAGTTTCTTGTAACTTAGAAGGGATAAACAAGTATAAATGAAGAATGTGACAAAAGAATGAAAACACTAAACCTGTAAAACTATGAAACCATTGCTTCAGATTTTTGATCACCAAATACCAATTTCTATTTGAAGCTATTTCTGCTGCTTTGTCTTTCTATGATCGTTTGCATTTACACATATTGTTCTGTCCCTGGAGAGCAGGAGCCATCCTGGTGCAGTAGGGATGGAGGAGCTCATGACCACTTCCAAAGGTTCAAAGCCCCAAGCCCACACCTCTGTTCCCCATAGTAATCCTCACAGTGAATCTGCCCATCCATGCTGAACAGGCCTGGTTCTTCTAGCGAACTGACATTTCAGTACAAAATGTGAGTTCGATGACTGTGCCTTTACTGAGGGCAATGTTGATTTCATTTGTGGACACCAGATCCTAGCACCAGACCCAATACCTAACAGGCCCTTAATCAAAATTTATTGAATGAAAGATTGCATAAGTTGTTTTTCTCCTTGCCAATTAGAAAATAAATTAAAAAAAAAAACAAAAACAGAACACAAAACCAAAAACCAAACCACATACCATTAATACATATCCTAAGCATATATATGGATGGAGGTCTCATAAAATTCTTTAGAGTAATAAGGAAAAAGTGTGCATAACCTTCTATTAAACTCTACCTAACCATCCAGCTCTTAATTTAGTTATATTTCAATTCTCAGATTTCCAGTGATTCTTTTCATCATGTCCTTTTCTCTCCTAAAATTAAATATCATAAAATCTAATTTCTTAACATATTAATTACCATTGATTAAAGCTGGCTCCTAACACCTATAACATCTGAATAGTCTATATGCCTGTTTCTATTTTTTTCTCTTATTAAATAGTATGATTTTGTTTCCTGATTTGCCTGCTAAGTTTTGATCAAAGGCTACATATTGTATGACAAATTATTGAAATAATATGTGGGCTCTAGATGATCATACATTCTTCCCCAAAAGATTTACAGTTGACCCTTGAACACCACCAGGGCTTAATTCAAGTATAACTTATAGCTGGCCCTCCATATCCATAGTTCCTCACCATGGATTCAACCAGCTACAGAGTATGCAGTACTGAAATATTTAATACTGAAAAATATCCATATATAAGTGGACCCATGCAATTCAAACTTATGTTATTCAAGAGTCAACTGTACTTTTGTGTAAATGGGCAGTTAGGACAGGGACAGATAAAACCAAAGCAGATTCAAAGTTATTTTACAGTTTTTGTGACTGTCGGTGTATTTTCAGTTCACCCAGAGCCCTGGCCTTTAGCCTTTAGGTATCCCAATTGAAAGTGCAAGATGTTTACCAGGCTGTTCCTCTTCAGTGGGCCTAAGCTGCTATGTCTAAAGAAAGCTCTGCTCAATCTGTGATTCAGAAGATGTCAGGCCCATTACTCTGCATTCCACTCCTTAAGAGAATACTTGCTCCTTCTTGTCCTTGTGCCCAAATAACTTTTTGGGCACAAAAAAATTTTATATGTCAAACAAATTTTTAAAATATATGTCATCCCCAGCTTTTACAGTTTTTCTCAAAACAATTTTTTCTGCAAAAAGTTAATACCATTAACAAAAGCAGAACTGTTTTTCAATCAGAATTGCCAAAAGTTTGCCTAATTTATAATCCTCTTTAAGGAAGAGCAAATAGTCTAACATTTTATCATTATGGGTTCCCCCAAAATATAAAAACTCCATAATATAAACACATATTTCACCCAAGTGAAATACAAGAAACTAGATACATTTAATACATTTGAAAAAACCTGTGAACATTAACCTTTATGTTAGCCATGTATAAATATTAAAAACTAAAAGAAAGTTTCCTTGGTACATATGAATAACTTAGTTTAATTTTTTTACAAAGATAATTTACACTATTTGAACATTTCCAAGAGTATAATGAATTTGTTGACTTCTCATGGTTTGAGGCTCAGTACAATTTCATTTCCATTTGTAGAAATTTGCCTGAAAACAAGCATCTAAAACATAATTTAATTTTCCACTTAAAATGATATGCTATCAAATTAAAATCACTCTAATGATAAAGTAACTATAAGGACTACAGAAATAATACACATTTAAAATTGTTTATTATAAAGTCTACTATCCCCCCTTTTAATGGCATTTGTGGAAGTCAGGAAATAAAGAATCATCAATTACTGAGATGTAAAGATATTACCTCATTTGTCTCATATCACCCATTTTTCTAAAGCAAGTACTTCAATAATTATTCCCAATAATTTATAATTGCTTTAAATATTAAATCTATATTAAGCTAACGTAAGTTTTCAGTACAGCCTTATTTTGTGAGGAATGTAAGTATCTTTCTCTCTCACCGCCACCCCATGCATACATGCACAGACACACAGGTGCACACATACACATGCTTACAAAGAATCACAAAGGCCTACATATTCAATTTATATGTAAAACATGATGCAGAAGATCATGATTTCAGAAAACTAAGAACTTGAAAATGGACATTTTCATTCCTAAATTTTTTCTTTATTTACCACATTCAAATGATGTGTGTGTGTGTGAGTGAGTGAGTGTGTGTACATGCGAGCGCTCAGCCCCTTCAGTCATGTCCAACTCTTTGCAATCCTATGGACTGTAGCCCACCAGGCTCCTCTGTCAAAGAATGCTTCTGGCAAGAATACTGGAGCGGGTTGCCATGTACTCCTCCAGGGAATCTTCCCAAACCAGGGATGGAACCCATGTCTCCTGCATTGCAGGCAGATTGATTATCCACTGAGCCACCTGGAAAGCCCATTCAAATGATAATTATAATAAATATTAATGATAGTTTAAAAAAACTAAAATATTCAGTTCACTTCTACTTTCTGGCTTTGTGGAAATACTCGTTGCAACTCAGAGTTACAGAAAACAGAAAAACTGTCTTTCTTCAAGCTCCTAAAATTCCTATATTTTCACACAGATGAAATCTCAGACTTAAGCTAAATCTTGCAGGAACTGTAAAGGTTTATTTAGCCTTAGGGTTTTTACTTGTAACACATCTGGGTCAATAATCATCTTTTTAAGAACTTGGGATATGGTGCATCTATGGTCATAACAACTGTCCTAATGCGAGAACTGTCTGATTAATAATACAGGCAGAATTCATCTATACCAGATTCCATGATTTTAGCTTCTCATCTATAACTTTTGCTGCCAATATTTTTCTTTAAAATCTAACTTGGATATTGAAAAGTACTTACTGCTCAGATAATACCTTATTTTACAATAGGCACTTGGATAAGGAAGAAATTATTAAGATTAAAAAAAAAGAAGTATAATAGTAAACTGCAGACAGGGGTGTTAAGATATCTAAGACCATAGGTCTCTAAAAAGAATTTAAAAGTTGTATTGAAGTGGGCATTACTGCATAGCAAAGCGGCCAGCTTCATATAAAAAATGCAAGGATCAAAAGAGTTTACTCAAAAGCATGCACAAAAGGAACAATCTTCCTTGTTTCTACTGTACTAACCAGGAAAAACTTGTTATTGACTATCATTTATTTTCTAATATCTTCTCTCTTTTTAAAAGCAAATACTGGCATTATAGTCTCAAATTTCTGCTAATGAATAATCATGTCAGTTGTCACTCAATTATCACTTTCAAAACTTAATCTAAATTATGTACAGCACCTTGTTTTTTTTTCTTTGAAGTTCTTCCTTGAATTTAAAAGTCAAATTTTTTTTTCAAGAGAGTAAGTTGATGGAAGATGGAGGCTGAGATTAAATCAGGAGGAATCATTGATCAAGGATGCTTGGAATTTCTATGAATACAAATAGCCTATCAAGGTTAATGAGTTCAACTTCAAGTTTAGAAGAAGAGAAATATCCCACTTAGTATTTTCTATCCATGCAGAGATTTAAGGTCTTAGGTGGAATTTGAAAGGTAAATTATGCAAACTCAAATGTAGCTTTCATTTGGGTTTTCCATAAGCTACTCTCAGTTGTTTTTCCCCAGTGTAGAACAAAACTGCTTAAAATATATATTCTGGAACAACAAAAACTAATGCAATTAGTGAGAAAGAGCAAAGGTCCCCTTGAATACTGACAACTCTTTTGAAATGAATGTGGTTTCAAGGAATGACTAGACAACAAATGCCAGCTTTGAAAAAAACCATAAAAATTTTCTACAATATATTCCTTCAGTCAACAAATACTGAGTGCCTAAATGTGAAGTAAAGTAACCCTTAGGAAGCATCACTATGAACAAAGCTAGTGGAGGTGATGGAATTCCAGTTGAGCTATTTCAAATTCTAGAAGATGATGCTGTGAAAGTGCTGCACTTAATATGTGAGCAAATTTGGAAAACTCAGCAGTGGCCACAGGACTGGAAAAGGTCAGTTTTCATTCCAATCCAAGAAAGTCACTGCCGAATAATGTTCAAAGTACCACACAATTGCACTCATCTCACACACTAGCAAAGTAATGCTCAAAATTCTACAAGTCAGGCTTCAGCAATACATGAACCATGAACTTCCAGATGTTCAAGCTGGTTTTAGAAAAGGCAGAGGAATGAGAGATCAAATTGCCAATATCCGCTGGATCATTGAAAGGGCAAGAGAGTTCCAGAAAAACATCTATTTCTGCTTTATTGACTATGCCAAAGCTTTTGACTATGTGGATCACAATAAACTGTGGAAAATTCTGAAAGAGATGGGAATACCAGACCACCTGACCTGCCTCTTGAGAAACCTGTATGCAAGTCAGGAAGCAACAGTTAGAACTGGATATGGAACAACAGACTGGTTCCAAATAGGAAAAGGAGTGTGTCAAGGCTGTATGTTGTCACCCTGCTTATTTAACTTATATGCAGAGTACATCATGAGAAACTCTGGGCTGGATGAAGCACAAGCTGGAATCAAGATTGCCAGGAGAAATATCAATAACCTCAGATATGCAGATGACACCACTCTTATGGCAGAAAGTGAAGAAGAACTAATGAGCCTCTTGATGAAAGTGAAAGAGGAGAGTGAAAAAGGTGGCTTAAAACTCAGCATTCAGAAAACTAAATTCATGGCATCCGGTCCTATCACTTCATGGCAAATAGATGGGGAAACAATGGAAACAGTGAGAGATTTTATTTTGGGGGCTCCAAAATCACTGCAGATGGTGGCTTCAGCCATGAAATTAAAAGATGCCTGCTCCTTGGAAGAAAAGTTATGACCAACCTACACAGCATGTTAAAAAGCAGAGACATTACTTTGCCAACAAAGGTCCGTCTAGTCAAAGCCATGGTTTTTCCAGCACTCTTGTATGGATGTGAGAGTTGGACTCTAAAGAAGGCTGAGCACCAGAGAATTCATGCTTTTGAACTGCAGTGTTGGAGAAGACTCTTGAGAGTTCCTTGGACAGCAAGGAGATTCAACCAGTCCAACCTAAAGGAAATCAGTTCTGACTGTTCATTGGAAGGACTGATGCTGAAACTGAAACTCCAATACTTTGGACATCTGATGTGAAGAACTGACTCATTGGAAAAGACCCTGATGCTAGGAAAGATTGAAGGCGGGAGGAGAAGGGGACCACAGATCATGAGGTGGCTGGATGGCATCCCCGACTCAATGGACATGAGTTTGATTAAACTCCGGGAGTTGGTGTTGGACAGGGAGGCCTGGTGTGCTGCCATTCATGGTGTTGCAGAGTCAGATACAACTGTATGATTGAACTGAACTAAACTAAAATAACTGAGACACTGTTGGAAGGGGGACATAAAAGGATATTGAGGTAAGATCTGATTCTTACCCCATACTCATTTATGATTTGAAAAGGGATCTAAGTCTTTAATTCATAAGTGGCTCCCAGAAAGCCACAGTTTGAATTATAACATCAATGCATACTGGTAAATGACCCAGAGCAAAATCTGCACATAGCAGTATATCAGTGTAAACAGGAGGATAAGCATCAGAGTGGAAGCAGAGGAGAAGATTGTTAGAAAGACAAAAGAATCAGTTGAACACACTTCAGGAATAAAGACAGAATCTGCCAGAGTAAACAGGATCTCTTGAGTACAAGAATGCTGTTAAAGAGAGATGGAGGGTTGGAGAGCCTTACCACAGCCGTGAACAAATAGTCTTTCTTCAGACATCATCACTCTCTCATTCCTGTCCACCAAGCAACTTTTTGGTTACTAATTCAGCTTTCTAAAATCTAGGTACAGAAAATTGAGAGACTGGTGTCCCGCACAGGAGAATAGAGTATAAATATCCATGTAGGACTCCCACAGATATGTCAATGAACTAGCTCTCTTTCATATACTGTTCTCTTGCAAGCTTCATTATTAATATGAATCAGCTTCCTGGGTCACATTAATTCTAGGACATAGAAAATGCAAATTTCCAGATGTGACAACAAGATGTTGAAAAATGGTAGGGACATCAAGGTCAGATTTGTCTTGGTGACAGTACTGCTTTCTTCTACAGCCTCATTTCACCTTTATTTCAACCTGCTTTGAAATTCTAAAGAAACATACCTAGATTACTTTAATAAGTGTGAAAAACGTGCTGTAAAGTCCTTAATAATGGAGGTAAGAGGATGGTTCAGAAGGAAGGATTATCACTTGCAATGGATATAATACAAGAAAGCTTCAGGGAGGAAAAGCTTCAAAATTTTCATGAAAAGAGGACGTTACAGAAACAGGGAACAACTAGAATAAAGACAAAAAATGAAAGGAGAGAAGATAAAGAAAAAATGAGATGACAAAACAAGCTTCTGTAGGAGAGGCATTAGGTCAAGGCTAAAGAGAAAAATATTAATGATCAAACAAACCAAAAGAAATGCTACTAAACAAATGCTCTGCATCTGATCAATAATCTTGTTTTATGCATCTTTTCTTACTTATATTTGATCTCTAAAAAGTAACTGCTGCTGCTGCTAAAGGAGACTAATTTCAATTTTATATAGAATATACATAAGGCAATATCCCATACCACCAAAAGTAAAGCAGAGGCTAAATGATTTGTGATTAAATTTCAATAAAATTTCCAACTTAGAGATTAAATTGAGCAATCCATGATGTATATATGTCTCTCACAAAGTCCACACAGGATGTCACTTTGAGAACAGCGTGGGGATAAAGATATTCAAAGGACCTCCACAAGGCAAAAAATAACCAAGCCATAAACAGAAGTGTCATTAAATCCAAAACAACTGATGCAAATTTAATTATTTTACTGTTAAAAATGAGAAAAATCAGGGGAAATAATAACTGGCTAATGGTAATTTCTTCCAGGATGAATGTCTTTTTTTGATATCTTCTTCAATGAAAATCACAAAAATCTTCCATATTCCAAAAGGAATTTGAACTACACTTCCAAAAAACTCAAGAACTCTCTGTGCCAATTTTAGGAAATCACCTTCATAGAAATACAGAAATATGAGGGATTTTTGTTCATTGCTATGTCATCAGTAACTAGAACAGTGCCTGGCATGTAATAGATGGCCACTAACTATTTCATATGTGAATAAATACTCAACCTTTCTTTCCAACTGAATCTCACATCCAAATCTACACAACCAATCCAAGCTAACCAAAGAGAACTTCAACTCTTTCCCTAAAACATGTGAAAATGCAAAAGAACTATAAATTTAGGACAAAGGGAAAGCAAATATAATTTATAAATTATATTATAAGTAATTTTTTAATGTCTACATACTTGAGGTTTTTTCAGTTTTTCCATAAATGGCAAATAAAAAGAAACAGTAAGAAGGATGGGAGGAGAGGAAGTGAGAAGACAAACCAACATATGGTTTTAAACAACTCAGCAGCAAGATGGCGGAGGAATAGGATGGGGAGATCACTTTCTCCCCCACAAATTCATTAAAAGATCATTTGAACACTGAGCAAACTCCACAAAACAACTTCTGATCGCTAGCAGAGGACATCAGACACCCAGAAAAGCAGCCCATTGTCTTCGAAAGGAGGTAGGACAAAATATAAAAGATAAAAAGACAGACAATAGGGTTAGGGACGGAGATCCTTCCCGGGAAGGGAGTCTTAATAGAGGAAGTTTCCAAACACCAGGAAACCCTTTCACTGGAGGGTCTGGGGGAAGTTTTCGAATCTCGGAGGGGAACCTAACTGGGAGGGAAAATAAATAAAACCCACAGATTACATGCCTAAAAACAACTCCCAGCAGAAAAGTACCCCAAACACTCGAACCACCAGCAAGTGGGGGCGGAATGGAGAGGAGCGGGCGGCACTGCTTAGGGTAAGGACCAGCCCGAATGCCCTGAGGGCAATCGGGGGAGCTAACATGAGATAGCAACTTAAACCGTGGGATAGCAAGAGAGAGAGAATTAATCTGGGAAAAGCCCTAAATTTAGGCACTACACGCCTGTTCCCAGAAGGAAGGACTGAAGGAATACCAGAGAAGAGCTACCTGGCGGCAGACTGGCCCATCCCCCGCCAGAGGCAGGAGGCAGAGTGGAGGGGAAAGGGGCAAACTCAGCCCCAGAGACGGCATCCCCTACCAAACTGCAAACAGGCTTCCAGCTTCTAACCAAAGACTTCCTGAGATTCTGGATGGTCGACATCCTCCGGGAGGGTCGCAGCCAGAAATCAGCTTCCCAGAAGGGACACAAGGCGCACCCGACAGGCGCACCTGGAAACTGAGGCTGGGACCGCAGAGGGGAGAAGGCGCACCGCACCAGGGAGAGTGCGCCCGTCAAGCTCCTGGCGGCCTGAGCTGCTCCTACTGGGGAAGGCACAAAACGCAGGCCCAACCGAGTCTGCGTCTTTGTGGAGGACCGGAAAACTGGAACCGCACGCAACTCAGGGCCCACTCCCTATAGAGCAGCCGGAAGCCTGAGCAGTGTAGACAGGGGAAGCACACACGCCGCGAGCGGGGCAAACCCAGTGTGGCCAGAACACTGCGAGTGCTCCCCACACAGGCCAGTGACATTTGTCTGCAGTGACCCTCCCTCCCCGCAGCGCGACTGAACAAGGGAACCTGAACAAGAGACCACCTCCGCCCGCCTGTGTCAGGGCGGAAATTAGACACTGAAGAGACCGGCAAACAGAAGCCAAATAAACAAAGGGAACCGCTTCAGAAGTCACCAGTGCAACAGATTAAAATCCCTGTAGGTAACACTGACTACTCTGGAAGGGGCCTATAAATATCGAAGAGTGTAAGCTGGAACAAAGAGCTATCTGAAACTGAACTGAACCCACACTGCCCACAACAGCTCCAAAGAAATTCATAGATATATTTTTACTATTACTATTATTTTTTTTTCATTAAAAAAATTTTTTTCTATGTCTTTTTTTTTTAAGTCCCCTATTACTCCTCTATTACTCCTTAATTTTCATTTTGATAACCCACTAAAATCTGACCAAAAAAAAAAAAAAAAGACCCTATTTTTAAAGCGAACTTCATATATATTTCTTACATTTTTTGTTTGTGGTTTTTTAATATTGTATTTTTAAGAGTTTAACCTCTACTCTAGATTTTTAATCTTTGTTTTTCAGTATTTGATATCAATTTTGGACATTTAAGAATTCAACCTTCAGTACCCATTTTTACTCAGGAGTGTGATTACTGGTTTGATCACTCTCTCCCCCTTTTGACTCTCCTTTTCCTCCCCCAGATCACCTCTATTTCCTCCCTCCCCCTGCTCTTCTCATTCTAATGCTGTGAATCTCTGTGGGTCTTCTAGGCTGTGGAGAACAATTAGGGAACAGAGTACGACCTAGATCTGTCTCTCCTCTCTTGAATCCCCCTTTTTCTCCTCCTGCTCACCTCCATCTCCTTCCTCCCTCTCCTCTTCTTCCTCCCTCTCCTCTTCTTCATGTAACTCTGTGAACCTCTCTGGGTGCCCCTCACTGTGGAGAATCCTTTCACTATTACCCTAGAAGTTTTATTATCAGTGCTGTATGGATGGAGAAGTCTTGAGGCTACCGGAAGAGTAAGACTGAAATCCAGTGGCAAGAGGCTTAAGCCCAAAACCTGAGAACACCAGAGAACTCCAGACTACAGGGAACATTAATTAATAAGAGATCATCCAAAAGTCTCCACACCTACACTGAAACCAACCACCACCCAAGAGCCAATAAGTTCCAGAGCAAGACATACCACGCAAATTCTCCAGCAACGCAGGAACATAGGCCTGAGCGTCAATATACAGGCTGCCCAAAGTCACACCAAACCCATAGACCCATCTCAAAACTCACTACTAGACATTCCATTGCACTCCAGAGAGAAGAAATCCAGCTCCACCCACCAGAACACCAACGCAAGCTTCCCTAACCAGCAAACCTCCACAAGCCAAACATCCAGCCCCACCCACTGGGAGAAATCTCCACAATAAAAAGGAACCACAGACTACCAGAATACAGAAAGGCCAGCCCAAACACAGCAATCTAAATAAGATGAAAAGGCAGAGAAATACCCAGCAGGTAAAGGAACATGAAAAATGCCTACACCAAGCCAAACAAAAGAGGTGGAGATAGGGAATCTACCTGAAAAAGAATTTAGAATAATGATAATAAAAATGATCGAAAATCTTGAAAACAAAATAGAGTTACAGATAAATAACCTGGAGACAAGGATTGAGAAGATGCAAGAAATGTTTAACAAGGACATAGAAGAAATAAAAAAGAGTCAATTAAAAGTGAATAATGTAATAAATGAGATCAAAAACACTCTGGAGGGAACCAACAGTAGAATAATGGAGGCAGAAAATAGGATAAGTGAGGTAGAAGATGAAACGGTGGAAATAAATAAAGCAGAGAGGAAAAAAGAAAAAAGAATCAAAAGAAATGAGGACAACCTCAGGGACCTCTGGGACAATGTGATATGCCCCAACATTAAAATCATAGGAGTCCCAGAAGAAGAAGACAAAAAGAAAGGCCATGAGAAGATACTCGAGGAGATAATAGCTGAAAACTTCCCCCAAATGGGGAAAGAAATAGTGACACAAGTCCAAGAAACCCAGAGAGTCCCAAACAGGATAAACCCAAGGCGAAACACCCCAAGACACATATTAATCAAATTAACAAAGATCAAACACAAAGAACAAATATTAAAAGCAGCAAGGGAGAAACAACAAATAACACACAAAGGGATTCCCATAAGGGTAACAGCTGATCTATCAATAGAAACTCTTCAGGCCAGAAGGGAATGGCAGGACATACTTAAAGTAATGAAAGAGAATAATCTGCAACCCAGATTACTATACCCAGCAAGGATCTCATTCAGATAAGGAGGAGAATTCAAAAGCTTTATTTACAGACAAGCAAAAGCTGAGAGAATTCAGCACCACCAAACCAGCTCTTCAACAAATGCTAAAGGATCTTCTCTAGACAGGAAACAGAAAGGTTGTATGAACGTGAACCCAAAACAACAAAGCAAATGGCAATGGGACCATTCTTATCAATAATTACCTTAAATGTAAATGGGTTGAATACCCCAACCAAAAGACAAAGACTGCCTGAATGGATACAAATACAACACCCCTATACATGCTGTCTACAAGAGACCCACCTCAAAGCAAGGGACACATACAGACTGAAAGTGAAGGGCTGGAAAAAAATATTTCACGCAGAGACCAAAAGAAAGCAGGAGTCGCAATACTTATATCAGATAAACTAGACTTCAAAATAAAGCCTGTGAAAAGAGACAAAGAAGGACACTACATAATGATCAAAGGATCAATCCAAGAAGAAGATATAACAATTATAAATATATATGCACCCAATATAGGAGCACCGTAATATGTAAGGCAAATGCTAACAAGAATGAAGGGGGAAATTAACAATAACACAATAATAGTGGGAGACTTTAATACCCCACTCACACCTATGGACAGATCAACTAAACAGAAAATTAACAAGGAAACACAAACTTTAAATGACACAATGGACCAGCTAGACCTAATTGATATCTATAGGACATTTCACCCCAAAACAATCAATTTCACCTTTTTCTCAAGTGCACACAGAACCTTCTCCAGAATAGATCACATCCTAGGCCATAAATCTAGCCGTGGTAAATTCAAAAAAACTGAAATCATTCCAGTCATCTTTTCTGACCACAATGCAGTAAGATTAGATCTCAATTACAGGAAAAAAAAAAAAAAACTATTAAAAATTCCAACATATGGAAGCTAAATAGCACGCTTCTGAATAACCAACAAGTCATAGAAGAAAACAAAATATGCACAGACAAATGAAAATAAAACACAACAACCCAAAATCAATGGGACACTGTAAAAGCAGTGCTAAGGGGAAGGATCATAGCAATATAGGCTTACCTCAAGAAACAAGAAAAAAGTCAAATAAATAACCCAACTCTACACCAAAAGCAACTAGAGAAGGAAGAAATGAAGAACCCCAGGGTTAGTAGAAGGAAAGAAATCTTAAAAATTAGGGCAGAAATAAATGCAAAAGAAACAAAAGATACCATAGCAAAAATTAACAAAGCTAAAAGCTGGTTTTTTGACAAAGTAAATAAAATTGACAAACCGTTAGCCAGACTCATCAAGAAACAAAGGGAGAAGAACCAAATCAACAAAATTAGAAATGAAAATGGAGAGATCACAACAGACAACACTGAAATACAAAGGATCATAAGAGACTACTACCAGCAGCTCTATGCCAATAAAATGGACAACTTGGATGAAATGGACAAATTCTTAGAAAAGTATAACTTTCCAAAAGTGAACCAGGAAGAAATAGACGATCTTAACAGACCCATCACAAGCATGGAAATCGAAACTGTAATCAGAAATCTTCCAGCAAACAAAAGCCCAGGACCAGATGGCTTCACAGCTGAATTCTACCAAAAGTTTAGAGAAGAGCTAACACCTATCTTACTCAAACTTTTCCAGAAAATTGCAGAAGGCAAACTTCCAAACTCATTCTATGAGGCCACCATCACCCTAATACTAAAACCAGACAAAGATGCCACAAAAAAAGAAAACTATAGGCCAATATCACCGATGAACATAGATTCAAGACTCCTTAACAAAATTCTAGCAAACAGAATCCAGAAACATATTAAAAAGATCATACATCATGACCAAGTGGGCTTTATCCCAGGAATGCAAGGATTCTTTAATATCCGCAAATCAATCAATATAATACACCACATTAACAAATTGAAAGATAAAAACCATATGATTATCTCAATAGATGCATAAAAAGCCTTTGACAAAATTCAACATCCATTTATGATAAAAACTCTCCAGAAAGCAGGAATAGAAGGAACATACCTCAACATAATAAAAGCTATATATGACAAACCCACAGCAAACATTAGCCTCAATGGTGAAAAATTGAAAGCATTTCCCTTAAAGTCAGGAACAAGACAAAGGTGCCCACTCTCACCACTACTATTCAACATAGTTTTGGAAGTGTTGGCCACAGCAATAAGAGCAGAAAAAGAAATAAAAGGAATCCATATAGGAAAAGAAGAAGTAAAACTCTCACTGTTTGCAAATGACATGATCCTCTACATAGAAAACCCTAAAGACTCTACCAGAAAATTACTAGAGCTAATCAATGAATACAGTAATGTTGCAGGATATAAAATTAACACACAGAAATCCCTTGCATTCCTATACACTAACAAAGAGAAAACAGAAAGAGAAATTAAGCAAACAATACCATTCACCATTGCAACAAAAAGAATAAAATACTTAGGAGTATATCTACCTAAAGAAACAAAAGACCTATACATAGAAAACTATAAAACACTGATGAAAGAAATCAAAGAGGACACAAACAGATGGAGAAACATACCGTGTTCATGGATTGGAAGAATCAATATTGTGAAAATGAGTATACTACCCAAAGCAACCTATAGATTCAATGCAATTCCTATCAAGCTACCAACAGTATTCTTCACAGAACTAGAACAAATAATTTCACAATTTGTATGGAAATACAAAAAACCTCAAATAGCCAAAGCAATCTTGAGAAAGAAGAATGGAACTGGAGGAATCAACCTGCCTGACTTCAGGCTCTACTACAAAGCCACGGTCATCAAGACAGTATGGTACTGGCACAAAGACAGAAATATAGATCAATGGAACAGAATAGAAAGCCCAGAGATAAATCCATGTACCTATGGACACCTTATCTTTGACAAAGGAGGCAAGGATATACAATGGAAAAAAGACAACCTCTTTAACAAGTGGTGCTGGGAAAACTGGTCAACCATTTGTAAAAGAATGAAACTAGAACATTTTCTACCATACACAAAAATAAACTCAAAATGGATTAAAGATCTAAATGTAAGACCAGAAACTATAAAACTCCTAGAGGAGAACATAGACAAAACACTCTCCGACATAAATCACAGCAGGATCCTCTATGACCCACCTCCCAGAATATTGGAAATAAAAGCAAAACTAAACGAATGGGACCTAATTAAACTTAAAAGCTTTTGCACAACAAAGGAAACTATAAGCAAGGTGAAAAGACAGCCCTCAAATTGGGAGAAAATAATAGCAAACGAAGCAACAGACAAAGGATTAATCTCAAAAATATACAAGTAGCTCATGCAGCTCAATGCCAGAAAAATAAATGACCCGATCAAAAAATGGGCCAAAGAACTAAACAGACATTTCTCCAAAGAAGACATACAGATGGCTAACAAACACATGAAAAGATGCTCAACATCACTCATTATCAGAGAAATGCAAATCAAAACCACAATGAGGTGCCATTACACACCAGTCAGGATGGCTGCTATCCAAAAGTCTACAAGCAATAAATGCTGGAGAGGGTATGGAGAAAAGGGAACCCTCTTACACTGTTGGTGGGAATGCAAACTAGTACAGCCACTATGGAGAACAGTGTGGAGATTCCTAACTGGAAATAGAACTGCCATATGACCCAGCAATCCCACTTCTGGGCATACACACCAAGGAAACTAGATCTGAAAGAGACACATGCACCCCAATGTTCATCGCAGCACTGTTTATAATAGCCAGGACATGGAAGCAACCTAGATGCCCATCAGCAGATGAATGGATAAGGAAGCTGTGGCACTTATACACCATGGAATATTACTCAGCCATTAAAAAGAATTCATTTGAATCAGTTCTAATGAGATGGATGAAACTGGAGCCCATTATACAGAGTGAAGTAAGCCAGAAAGATAAAGACCAATACAGTATACTAACGCGTATATATGGAATTTTGAAAGATGGTAACGATAACCCTATATGCAAAACAGAAAAAGAGACACAGATGTACAGAAAAGACTTTGGGACTCTGTGGGAGAAGGTGAGGGTGGGATGTTCTGAGAGAATAGCATTGAAACACATATACTATCAAGGGTGAAACAGATCACCAGCCCAGGTTGGATGCATGAAACAAGTGCTCGGGCCTGGTGCACTGGGAAGACCCAGAGGGATGAGATGGAGAGGGAGGTGGGAGGGGGGATAGGGATGGGGAACACATGTGGATCCATGACTGATTCATGTCAATGTACGGCAAAAATCACTACAAATATTATAAAGTAATTAGCCTCCAACTAGTAAAAATAAATGAAAAAAAAAAACTCAGCAAAGGGATCTTTTTAACTTTGGCATCAGTAGCATAGCTTTTTTAATACTTAATTTTGACAAAATAATCATATTTTACCACTTATGAGAGCAGAATAAAGAGCTAGATAATTCCCATAAAAAATTTAAATGTCAAAAAAAAAAAAATTTAAATGTCCTAAATTACAGTTGCCCTGAGAATATTTCCAATAAGAATTTATTAAACATGTAGAGGGGAAGTTGAGATCAAGATGACAGAGTGGGAAGACAGTGAGTTCACCTCTTCCCAAGGACACATAGAAACTACAACTACTTACAGAACAACTACCTGTGAGAATGACCTGCAGTGAGAAATGAGAATTTGCATACCAGATCAGCTCTTCTGCAATGAAGGGTATAAAGAAGAAGAAGAAGAAAAAAAAACCAAGATGAGTATAAGGGAAAGAGAAGTAATTGAATCAGGACCTACACTCCCAGCAGGTGGCCCAAAAGGAGGAAGAGATATCACAAATTCAGAGGTCCTGAAGAGGAGCAAGGGGTTCAGTCCCAACTTCAAGTACCCCAACCCTGGAGACTGGCACCTGGAAGACAAACCCCTTTAACTGGTTCTGAAAACCAGCGGGGCTTACAGTCAGGAGAGCCAGAGGGCTGTAGAAAACTGAGACACTGCGCTTAAAGACTATGCACACAAACTCATTCACTCCCAGGCCCAGCATGGGAGCAGCAGACTGACAGGAGCCTGATATCCCTGCTCTCCTGGCAAGGATGCCTCATCATACACCTCAGCCCACACCAGGCTCCCACTTCAGTCCCTCCACCAAGGCGGCAATCCCTGGCACACCCTAGGAGAAGTCTTGGTTCATGCTGGGCTCCAATGCTAACCCCTCTGGCTCCAGTCCCCGTGCCAAAGTGGTAGCCCTCCACACGTCCTAGGGGAAGCCTGAACCCCACACCAGGTTCCAACTTCAGTGGGGAACAATCCCCAGTACACACCAGAAGAATTCCATGGTCACTTCAGCTTCAGGCCTTCCGTCAAAGCCAAGGGACACACACAGTCTATCTAAAGACGCTCCTACACAAGGACACACCCTCAAAACACAGAGAAGTAACTGCTTCTCCTAATGCATGGAGACAAACACAAAAAGTCAAGCAAAATAGAAAGACAGAGGTGTGTGTTTCAAACAAAAGAACAAAATGAAACTCCAGGAAAAACAAAAATCTAATAAAATGACAGTAAGTAATTTACCTGGTACAGAGTTTAAAGCAATGATCATAAAAATGCTCACTGAATGTAGAAGAATAAGGAAAGAAAACAGAACTCCAAAAAGGTATTAGAAAATATAAAAAAGAAGGCATCAGAGGTGAAGAATATTGTGTGTGTGTTAATTCCTCAGTCATGTCTGACTCTTTGTAACCCCATGGACTATGGCTCATCAGGCTCCCCTGTTGATGGAATTCTCCAGGCAAGAATATTGGAGTAGGTTGCCATTCCCTTCTCCAGGGGATCTTCCCAACCCAGGGATAGAACCGGGGTCTCCCACAGTGCAGACAGATTCTTTACCATCTGAGCCACCAGGGTAGCCCGATTAATGTAATAATTGAAATGAAATACATATTGTAGGGAATCAACTGCAGATTAGGTGACAGAAAAACGCATAAGCAACTTAGAAGACAGAATGGTTGAAATCACTCAATCAGAACAGCAAGAAGAAAAACAATTTTAAAATGAGGCTTAAGTTTAAGAGACCTCTAAGATAACATCAAACATAATAAAATTCAAATTTTAGAGGTTCCAGAAGGAGAGGAGAAAGAAAGAGGCAAAAATGAATTTGGTGAAACAATGGTTGGAAATTTAACCTGTAGTAAGAAACACATATCCAGATCCAAAAACAAAGAAAATCCCAAACAAAATGAATGAGATCTATTCCAAGACGTAGCATAATTAAAACAGCAAAAGTCATCCTAGTGCACCAGCCCTGAGCACTTGTCTCATGTATCAAACCTGGACTGGCGATCTGTTTCACAATTGATAATATACATGTTTTAATGCTATTCTCTCAGGTCATCCCACCCTCGCCTTCATAGCAATGTATGGCAAAAACCACTACAATATTGTAAAGTAATTAGCCTCCAACTAATATAAATAAATGAAAAAAAATAATAAAGATAAGCTGAATAGAAAAAAAAATAAACTACTGCTTCAAGAAGTGTTAAAAAAAAAAAACAGCAAAAGTTAAAGAGAGAATTTTAAAGGCAGTCAAAAAGAAAAAAGAAAAACTGAAGTCACATCCAAGGGAAGCCCCACAGGCTATCACCTATTTCTCAGCAGAAACTGCAGGTCTAAAGGGAATGGCATAGTATACTTTATTTAAAGTGATGAAAGGAAAAAATATCTACAACCAATGATACTCACATGGCAAAGTTATTCAGAACTGAAGGAGAGAAAGTTTCCCAAACAAGCAAAAACTAAAAAGAGTTTAACAACAGTAAACCAGCCTTCCAAGAAATGTTTAAGGAACTTCTTTTAGTGGAAAAGGAAAGGCCCTATAAAGATAGGAGAAATGAATGAAAGGAAAAATATACTTTACTAGGAAAGTAAAAATTTCCTTTACTAGGAAAGGAAAATATATAGTAAAGGCAATGAATGAGCCACTTATAAAGCAAGTGAAATGTTAAAAGACAAGTCATAAAAACAAATCCATAGATACAGAGAACAGACTAATGGCTATCACAAGGGAAGGGACAGAGTCGGGGTTGGAGGAAAAAATGGGTAAAGGGGATCAAATGTATGCTGACAGAAGGAAACTAAATTTTTGGTGATGAACACAATGTACTGGATAGGAGTAGAAATATAATGTTGTACACATGAAACTTATACAGTATTATGAACCAATGTTACCTCAATAAAATATAAAATTTTAAGCAAAAAAAATTAAGTTGAATTAAAAACTCATAGGGATATAATATACAGCACAGAGAAAATAGTCAATAATACTATAATTAACATGGCATGGTAGATCATCTATAAAAACATAAAAATCACTATGCTGTACAGCTAAAACTAATACAGTATTCTAAGTCAACTATATCCCCATTAAAAAATTAATAAATAAATAAACATGCAGAGGCTTTGTAAAGAAAACATCACTGTTTCATTATCTTTAAACATGAACCTGAAACAAATCTAAAATATATTTTGTACCAATGCACCAACAAGATGAAAGAGAAACTTAACACTGCAGTAACATTAACTATTTCTTTTGGATTTTATAAAGTTTGATACTTTTCACACCAATTTTCTACCTTTCATTATAACTTAGGAGAGTCTTCAAATGTGACCACTGATTACAATTAGAACACAACTTCACTAACAACAACAGATACAGAGAAAGACTGATACATATCTAGTTCCAAATGTGTCCTCCGTGTTTGCACGGATCTAATTTACATAATTAAATGGGAATTAAGCCATTTTCTTTTATCAAGTTCTTTCCTTTGATTTTTTTAATAGTTTTTTATAATTACTTTTATCTAGCACCATCTGTGCTAGATAAAAGGCAAGTAAGAAACGGTAGCTGCCTAGTTACACTTCACTCATCGTTCATGACTACTACACAACTCTAAATTGATGGAGGCATTGCACCTCTATCTCATGCAAAACAGCTAGAGATTTGAAAACTTTTCTATTTCCAAAGAAAAAATGTCAGTAATACCTTATCGCTATGCCTTTTGCCAGTTTCACCCCGGCCCACCCTCCCCCACAGCCACCACAAATAACTGTGGTTCCTTCAGAGAAGAAAGATCCCTTCTGCCTTAGGGAAGGGCTCACCTGCTAGTGGAAGAATATTTTCAGGTTTCATAGGTATCCTGGCTTTGTGGTCCAAATGAAGAGAAATGAATCCATAGAAATTTATCTATGTAATTAAAGTAACCATCTAGATAACTTGACATTATCTACACCCAACCTCAAGTTCGTAAAACATCACAATCTTCATATTAAGATTTCACTAAGCAATGCTATGAAATGAAACTAAAGTCCTTTGAACATGACTTAAACAAAGCAAAGTCACCTCCACTTGGGCTGCCAAATGCACTTTCTCCTTGTCTTTTCGCTCCAAGCACTGCTTCACTTCCTCTAACTCAGAAGCCATTGCACTGAAGTTCAGCTGCACTCTCAAATCTGACATCTGCTTCTCCAGATCCTCTCGCTCAACCCCTTAAAAGAGAAAATGTAAAGCGTGATGGTTGTTCGTTATTCACAGGATAATGTACTCTCAAATGGTAGGCTTATTAATATTAACGCTACTCCATACAATCCACTTATTAAATGTCACTGTAACCAACTCACCATTCTATTATTTCAAGTCTTACACAATTTTCTAAAATACATAGCTACGTCATCCAGTGTTATCCCATTTTGATACTGTACTTGAACTGCTATCTGATTTCCAGTATAATTTATTTCAGGAAAATTCAATGCATTTTTCTTTAATTTGCCTTATCTCCCTATATTACCCCCAAACTCTAAAACAAAATTACTGAAAGAATTTTCAACTAAGCTTCTACAGCTTACTGAAGTTACTGAAGTTCACACAACAAAATGCTTTTCTTGCAACATAAGCAAAGGAGGCAGCTAAATCTTGATTGTGTTCTGACCTTTAACTTGCTAGTTCTGGAGACAACTACCCACAACTGATCAATATAAACTGACAAAGTATGTACTTTTAGTTCAATATGAAATATTTGGTACATGATGAAAAGGGCACTGTAACAACATCTTTTTCAAAAATAAATAACACGAAAACCCTTTTCTCAATGAGCTTGCAATCTAAGAATACAAAAAAGATATAAATGAAGTACTTCTATGAAGTTAAGATGTCAAAAACTGGAACATATATTATCAGTTTAAAACTACTCTTTTCTAGTACTTTCACTTCCAGAAAAGGAAGGAAGGAAACACGAGCAAATACAATTTACAGATCATTCATAAGACATATCCCAACTTCAGAAATATTAACTGTCAAAATTGCACAGTGTGGATAAAAGATGCAAAGGTATTTTAACAGTAATAAGAGGACCTTCAGATACTATTCAGATATTTCCCTGTATCTTTCTGGTTATCATACAAAATCAGTCCAAAGGACAGAATGATTAACTATCTTAATAAGAAACTGAGGTTGTAAGAATTGGTTTAAAAGTTAGTTCTGAAAAATAGATAAAAAATTTCACCAAGCAAAGCAGACAAAGTCAGGTTGATATTTCAGGGAAAGGAAACAGCATGAAGCACCCAGGAACAATACTGGATTTCATATTCAGGTGCCTGCACACACCACGTTCTACATAGCTAATACTTGTGAGGTAGGTGAGCTGGCAGTCAGCGGTCATGCGCTGCCAGGAAGCTTGGAAATCAGCCTACAGACTAAGAGTCAGCAAACAAGTTCTGTAAAAGGTCAGACAGTAAATACTGCAGCTACACGGTCTCTGTCACAGCTACTCATCTTTGATATTATATTACAAAAGTGACCTGGACAATGCATAAATGAATGGGAGTAGCTGTATTCCAATAAAGTTTCTTTATTCAAAAACAGGAAGCAGTCTGGATTTGGCTCATGTGCCATCCTTTGCCCACTCCTGCTAGATCATCAACCTGAAAATATGCATGTCTTATGTATAAATGTATTTATTCATTTGAAAAATACACGTATCCATTTATCTTAAAAATAACTTTTATTTTATAAATTTATTAATATATACCCACGTGTGCCAAGTCACTTTAGTCGTGTCCGACTCTTTGTGAACTCGTGGACTATAGCCTGCCAGGCTCCTCTGTCCATGGGATTTTCCAGGCAAGAGTAATGGAGTGAGTTGCCATGCCCTCCTCCTGGGAATCTTCTCCAACCAGGGATGGAACCCACATCTTTTACGTCTCCTGCATTGGCAGGCAGGTTCCTTACCACTGAGCCGCCTGGGAGGCCCATATAGATATGCTGTGTGTGCACCTCTCTCTGTGTAGTATCTACCTACCTATATATAGACCTAGACATGTTTTATGACATATATTAGTGTATACACACATATATGCAAATTAATGTTAGTACGAATATATATTATACAACTTATGAAGATAATATATACGAACATGTACATAAACACACACACATATATGTATTTTATAAAACACATCTATGTATCTGATGTGGAGACATAACATTTTGATATGTTCTACACATAAAATAGCAGTAGTAGTGCAGTGTTAGTTGCTCAATCGTATCTGACTCTTTGTGACCCCAGGGATTGTATCCCACCAGGCTCCTCTGTCTATGGGACTCTCCAGGCAAGAATACTGGAGTGGGTTGCCATTCCCTTCTCCATAGGAGCCTCCCAACCCAGAGATCAAACCTGGATCTCCTGCATTGAAGAGAGATTCTTTACCATCTGAGTTACAGGGAAGTCCCTACATAAAATATTAAAGTATAGATATATAAATATTAAAGTATAACACATATATGCATATATAATGAAAAATTTATAAAAACTGAAATACTTAAAACATAAAGTACACAACACAAATAGGGTTAGAGACACTCTCCTCCCAGAGGATTATCTCATATGCTCCATTTTAAAGAACTCTTGCTACAAATGTTCATGCGTCAGTAGAGGATAGCAGTTAAAGAGTTCAAGCCTGGATACAAAAAAGATTTGGTTTGCTACTTCCCACAAATGTGACTTTAAGCAAGGAATTCAATTTCTTTTTTAGCCTTTAAAAAAAAATCATTAAAATGGAATAAGAAGAGTATCCTTCTCTTAGAACATTTGTAAGAACTAAAAGACACAGTGTAACATGTGTAGCATGATGTCCCAGAACTCAATAAATTATGAGAGGTTTTAATCAAGAGAATAACATGACAGGTGTGTGGCTTAGAAGGGTTCCTTTAGTAGCAGGGCCGAAAACAGAGTACAGACAAACTAGCATCAGACAGGTTAAGAGGGTAACAGAGATGAGATAAAGCATGCCTAAACTGGGTTAGTGGGAATACAAAAGAAGCCACTTCAAGAGATAGCAGAATCTTCAGACAGACAGGATACAGGATACTAATTAGATGGAGGGGAGAAGTAAGTTCCGATGTTCTTTGTATTTTAGGCTTATCTGGATAGAGAAACATTCGACCAGTTAAGATAGGAGATAAAAGCAGATTTGGAGGAAACTAAGAATTCAGTTGTAAACCTGTTCCTGAGCATGCTGGAACAGCACATAGAGACGCCCAAGGAGCACCTCCATCTGGAGGGCTGAAGGTCAGGAGAGTGAGAAGAGCTCCCTTTAGGGGTCATCCTTTGTAGGTAATAGCTAGAGCCTAAGATTAAATAACAACCCCAGGGGAGAAGCACCAAGTGAGAAAATCCATAAATAGGATTCTAGAACACAGCATTTAAAACGCAGACTGGAAACAAACGAAAAAGATTCAGATGGAAAGACTGAAAACAACTAAGATAGAAAAACCAGGAAACAGTAAGAACAATCAAGTCAGTGGAAAAGTTTTAAGGGAGAGGGAACAAATGGGAAACAACTAAGGCAAGTAATTAAAAATTCCTTTGAATTTGACATAGGATACCACTAGTAAACTAAGCAAAGTCAATTTTAGAAGCAGAAGTGGAAGTCATATTGCAGTGGGTAGAGGAATAAAGAGCAGGCAGAGGATGACAAGTGCAATTTTTTACATAGAATTTTTTTTAAATAATGCAAGTATTCTATAAAGATGAAAACTCTAGAATTATTAAAAGAAAGTGAAGAAGTCCATTGCCACAATAAGAGAACTTTAAGATTTTTTATTAAGCCTAATAAGCAGCTTAAAAAAGTGAGAGTCTTTGAGTCCTCAAAGACACCAAAATTAACTAGATTCTATAAGACAACAAAACATGTAACAAATGTACCACAGACTCTTTTGCCAAACAAAATGAGAAGTCCTATGTACAACTTCATAACAATTCCATGAATAATCTTAATACCCTATATTTTACTTTAAAAATAAATTTTAAAGTTTTTCAATGGCTAAGTTGTGTCTGACTCTGTGACCCCATGGACTACAGCACACCAGGCTTCCCTGTCCTTCACTGTCTCCCAGAGTTTGCTCAAACTCATGTTAATTGAGTCAGTGATGCCATCCAACCATCTCATCCTCTGTGGTCCCCTTCTCCTCCTGCCTTCAGTCTTTTCCAGCATCAGGGTCTTTTCCAATGAGTCAGCTCTTCTCATCAGGTGGCCAAAGTATTGGAAATACAGCATCAGTCCTTCCAGTGAACATTCAGGGTTGAGCTCCTTTAGGATTGACTGGTTTGATCTGCTTGCTGTCCAAGAGACTCTCAAGCACCACAGTTCAAAAGCATCAATTCTTCAGTGCTCAGACTACTTTATAGTCCAATTTTCACAACTGTACATGACCTCTGGAAAAACCATACCTTTGACTATACAGACCTTTGCCAACAAAGTGATGTCTCTGCTCTTTAATACACTAAGTTTGTCATAGCTTTTCTTCCAAGCTTCTAATGTCAAAATACGTTTAAATTACAACACCACAGAACTGAACTTAGTAAGTGAAGTTGCTTGGTCATGTCCGGCTCTTTGCGACCCCATGGACTGTAGCCCACCAGGCTTCTCTGTCCATGGGATTCTCCAGGCAAGAATATTAGAGTGGGTTGCCATTTCCTTCTGGCATGCAAATATGTTAGGACAGGTATGTCAAAATCTGCCATTTTCTGGTAGATGCAGAAGATTTTCTGGTAATGTGGGAATTCTAACTTAGGCAACATATTGAGTTAAGTGTAGGGAATCTGGGGAATTTATAACATCAAACGCTTACAAGAATTTCTATGGTAATTTAGGCATTTGAGTAAAATGCCTTAATATTTAAATGATTTAGAGCAGAACAATCTTTAGTAATCTGTTAGAAAACATTATAAAATTTCAGTATCACCATTTCTGTTAAACACAAAACTTTCAAAAAGAAATACATCCAGAGTAATTAAATTCTACAACCAAAATCAACACCTCCACTGAAAAAACATTCTAAAGATTTTCAAACACAATACCTTTCTAATCAACATTAAAAAAGCCAATCATATGGTTCATGACCACTTTTACAATCTGATTAATTTTTTTCCCCAATCTCCAGGTAACAAAACAAAGATAGGATATTAATTTATATTGAAAATCAGATTAAGAGAAAGTGAAAAGCATAGGGAGTTCCAATTTAAGTACAAATACACACACATAAATACACTCACATGTGTGTGATATGTATGTGTAGCATATATGTGTGTGCATTAATTTAAAAAAAAATTCCACAACTGGCTTGTTGGCTCTTTCTAAAAGGAAGACTCATGAGATAAGCAGGTCTGACAACTGAAATGGGTTTAAAAATCAAGCAGAGAAGACATTAAAACTGGATGCCAATATCAACAACAAGCAAGTGAAATTTGAAATTAAACACACAATGCTATTTACATTAGCATCCCCGAAAATTAAATGCATGCATGCCAGTCACTCACTGAGGTCCACCTCTTTGCTACCTCATGAACTGCAGCCCTCCAGGTTCCTCTGTCCATGGAATTTTCCAGGTAAGAATACTGTAGTGGGTTGCCATTTCCTACTTCAGGGGATCTACCCAAGCCAGGAATCAAACCCATGTCTCCAGAGTCTCCTGCATGAGCAGGCAGATTCTTTACCATTGAGCCACCTGAGAAGCCCAAAAATCAAATACTTAAGTATCTAACAATATCTATATGATGAAAACTACCAAATTCTGATGAAAAAAATCAAGGATGAACAAAATAAATGGAGAGATAATCCATGTTCATGGACAGGAAGACTCAATATTGTCAAAATGTCAGTAGTTCTCAACTCCAGCAATAGATTCAACGCAAGCTAATCAAAATCCCAGCAAGTTACTTTGTGTATATTGACAACCTGATTCTAAAGTTACAAAGAGTGGCAAAGAATCCCAAATAGCAAGAGCAATACTGAAAAAGAAGGAAAGAGTTGGAGGACTGACACTATCCAACAAAACAGTGTGGTACTGGCCAAAAAAAAAAAGACAGCTGGACACCTGGGACAGAACAGAGAGCCCAGAAGTAGACCCACAGAAAAACAGTCTACTGATCTTCGACAAAGAAGAAAAGCAATACAATGGGGAAAAGATAGTCTTTTTAAACAAAGGACACTAGAACTGAAGACTCACATGCAAAAAAAAAAAAAATGAATCTAGACACAGAACTTATTATATCTTCCACAAAAATTAATTCAAAATGGATAACAGATTTAAATGTAAAATGCAAAATTATAAAACTCTTAGAAGGTAAGAGAATGATTTGCAGGTTGACAATGACTTTTAGATATTACACCAAACTCACAATCCATGAAAGAAAGAATAAATAGGCTGAACTTCATTAAAATTAAAAGTTTCAGCTCTGTGAGAGATAATCTTAAGAGAATGAAAAGCCAAGCCTTAAACTGTGAGATATTATTTGCAAAGACATACTGATAAAGGACTGCTAGCCAAAATATACAAATGACTCTTAACAATAACAGGAAAACAAACTGGGCCAAAGACTTTATGAATATATCAGCAGAAAAGATATACATATGTGTGTGTGTGTATATATATATATAGTAAATAAGTATATGAATAAATGCTCTACACCATGTTATCAGGAAAATGCAAATTAAAACAAGATACCACTACAAACCTATCTGGATGGCTAAAATACAGAACGCTGACAATTCTAAGTGTTGAGAAGGAGGCAGAACAACAGGAAATCTCATCACTGCTGGTAGAAGGCAAAATGATATAGCTATTTTGGAAGAGAGTTTGAAGATTCTTACAAACCTAACCACTCTTGTCATATGACTGAGCAATCACACTCTCTGATATTTATCCAAAAGAGATGAAATCTTAAGTCTACACAAAAATCTGCACACAGATATTTAGTTTACAGCAGTTTTATTCATGATTGCCAAAACGTGGAAGAAACCAAGACAGGCTTCTGTACATGAATGGATAAATAAACTGTGGTACATCCAAACAATGAAATATTATGCAGTGCTTTTAAAAAAAAAAAAAAAAAAAAAGTTTGCTTTTTTTCTTCTGAAGAACTTCTAAGCCATGAAAAGACATGGAGGAAACTTAAAGAGATATTACTAAGTAAAGAACCCAATCGGAAAAGGCTACATACTGTATGATTCCAACTATTGATATATTAGATTCTAGAAAAGGCAAAACTAAGGAAGTGATAAAAAGATTAGTGTTTGTCAGAGGTTAGGGGGAGAGAGGGATGGATAGTGAAACACAGAGAACTTTAAGGGCAGTGAAACTACACTATGATATTACAATGATGGATACATGTCATTACACATTTGTCTAATCCCACGGAACACACAATACCAAAAGTGGACCCTGAGGTAAACTATGGACTTTGCACAACAATGATGTGTCAATATCCAATTCATTAGTTGTAACAAATGCACCACTGGGGTGAGGGATGTTGACAGCTGGGAAAGCTGTGATATGAAAGAGCAGGCATATATGGGAAATCTCTGTTCCATCTGCTCAATACCGCTATAAAATTATGTCTGTTTTTAAAAACTGCATGCTAAACTAGGATTAATTTGGAAAACCCTGTAATAGATCAAGAAATAGGGTGAAAAGAACATAAGCAATTCTGAAAATGAAAATTATTTAAGAAAGATCAAAAAAGCAGAAATTAACACAATATTGTAAAGCAACTATACTCCAATAAAAGTTTTTTTAAAAGGCCCCAGACATTTACAAATCAGAATTATACCTCTCCTAAACCTCCAGTCATCTCCCTGTCCATCCTGAAGGCTTGACTGTTGCCTGGAAATCTGAGATACTTGATGATGTAAACCCTTTGGATCACCTTCTGCTTTCATAAGCTGTGTACGGAGTTCTTCTACCTAAATACATATAATCAAGGATGAAACTTTCATTAGTTTTAAAAGCAGGAAAACAATAATTGAACTTATAAATTATTACAAATTATTTCCCTAGGGGGGAAAAATCACTTCCAGCAGATTATTGTAAGCACAAGTTGAAACCAAGTTAATCTCATGACAAGCACAGTGGAATAGTCTCTTGCTTCACTTCTTTATTCCTATTCCTTTCACAATGAAGGTATTTTCCCCTTCTTTGTGTCTATGACAAATAATGTGACCACATTTTACAAAATCCCTATTTTCACCTACTTTTTACATTTTACAAAATCCCTATTTTCCACTCTACTACTATTAACCCAAATCACCTCCTGTTAAGTACTGTATGTTTTTACATTTTTCACTTATTTTCTTTCATGTGAATGTAGTCTATTGGTCGGTAAAGTCAAGTGAAATGATCACAATTTAAAACATTTTGATATCAAAGTACTGCTCAAAATAAATAAGTACTAAAGGCTGTTGAAAAAAGTATAAACTCCCTGAGGTCAGGTACCCTTTTATTCATCTTCATGTATCTGAAGTCTAGCAGGCAAGTCCCCAATGACCATTAAACAAGTTAGCGGTGGCAGAACATCTCAGCTAAACTCACAATGGCAACCTAAACACAGAAATCTCTTATTTCAAAAGATTAAAAGTTATAAGGCAGAGTTCCAAAACCAAAAGAATCAGAAGGAATTGAATATAGATATAACCTTCCAAAAAAGAAAGTCTAAACTCTGCCAACATTAATTCCATCATACCACTGGCTGTAGAACAAAGCCATTACATGTTTTTAAGGATTTTGTAAAACAGGTGCTATGTTGCATTTTCAGGATTAATCGTCAAATAAAGTACTCCTGAACATCTATAATGTCTGACATCTTTGCCTACCTAGCATATTATGTACTGAGTTATGTAACCCATACCTCAAAAGAGAGGCAAGAAAAACTGCAATTTACATTAAACACAAGCAGAAAGACAGTTAGAAATCCAATGCCCTTTCCCAACGTATGTAAGATGGCTATTGCAAGCTACTGAACTTTAAATATCAGAGGCACCAAACTCATATTATGGGTTAACGGGCTACAAAGTGTTATGCTTTAAAATTAAGCCTTATCTCCGGTTAAAAGGAATCAGATAGCATCTTGAAAATGAGAAAATAAGACAATGATACATTCAAGGGAACTTGAACATGCAAAGGTCTGTTTTATGTGTTTTACTTCCTCCTTCACTCTCCAATGCCTCCTCGAATAAAATTAAGTTCCTGGGAAAACTGTATCTTTCCCATCCAGTCTCACTTTCACACTGGTTATGCTAAGAGAGAGAATTTCTAAATTGGAGCGGCAATCAGCAAGACACACTGTCACAGGAGGAACCTGGGCTGGTGCTTTGTGCTGGCTTGCTCTGAATCTTCCGGAAAGGATTTCATCTTTTGCTTATGTGTGCTAATATACATCTGTTAGGAATAAAATTTCCTAGACCTGAATTTTTTTGCCCTTTTACAAAGACATCTAATAGGGAAAGAGACTCAATCCTGATTTAATTTAAAAGCAGATTATCATAGCTTGCACACTTACCTGATGCAAAAGTGTTTCTCTGCTGCCTTCTGACTGATTCAGTAACCTTCGAGATAGCTCCAATTCCTGTTGAAGCTAGAGTTTCATCAAAGGATAAGGGAAAATGTCCAATGGGGCAGAAGATAACTAAACTATTACAGGCACAGTTTAAGAGGAGAAAAGTGAAAAGGTTTTCAGACTTTTACAGCTAATATAAAAAGATAAACATCTTGCGATAAACACATATCAATGCTCCCATTAAAATAATGGTAATTAAATAACAAAAACTGAACCAGACCAGACTGCAGGAGGTCTGCGCTCTAGTCAGTTTCATCTCAATTATGACCCTGTTTAAATCTTTTTTCCTTAAAGGCCTCCTTTCTGTTATCTCTAAAATAAATCTGATATCTCTAAATATCTCTAAAAACTGAGCTCCCTTCAGTTTTAAATCATTTTAATGCAAAATTCTAAAGCAATTTTTCTTTAAATTAGCTACATGCAGTATCATATGAACTAAATTAGAATAAAAATTTCAGGGACCTAATGACTCAAGGTGTATTTCATCTAGTTGGTGACTACTTTATATTCTTAATAGTCTTATACTCCTAATATCTCCAATATTCATAACATTCCGAAAATTTTGAAGTATCTCAGTTCAGAATAAGACATTTTAAATTTCCCTAATAATACTGCCATTAGATAATACCCACAGAAAATGTACCAGTTAGGTGACTAAATATGCTACAAAGTCACTGTGCCTAGCTTATTTCAAGTTGAAAAATATAACAGGATGTGAAGGGGTGAAAAACATGCCACCCTAAAGTACACCTCTTTGGCTCAAGTATTATTGTGAACTGATGGTAAGCAAAGCCCAGCAGACTCAGGAATGGCTTTTCACTTTCCCCTTAAATGCATAAAAAAATTTAGAAAGTGGGTCTGTACCAGGAAGAGAGCTATTACTAAAGGTACCATCTATATCTGAAAGACTTACCTGCGTGGCAGGGCAAACATCTGTTAATGGTAACCCCCTCTTCTCACTTCCTGTGAACTGCCTTCCTTCCCTCTGAAGTCCCAGGCCCCTATTTCTTTCCTTAGCTCAGGATGGAAGATAAGCTTCAATTGCCTGGCTGCCTGTGTATCTCATATGTTTGTGGGGCTCCCATACATACAACATTAAATGTTTCTTCTCCTTTTAATCTGCTTGATATCAATTTAATTATTTACCAGCCAAAGAACCTAAAAGGTTTGTAAAGGAAAAATCATTTTCCCTCCCCTTTCACTTGGAAAGTGTTTCCAAACACTTGGAAAAAGTGTTTGCTAAAAATCCAAAGCTTACATATGCTGGACATGCTTGCAATTTGTAAGGGTAAGGTCATTTTGTGAAATCAAAAGTTTGTATTAAGATGTTATTAAGTGCTTCGACTTTAATAGTTATCCTAAAGTATCACTTCATTTGAACAAACTACTATCTATACATGAGTCCTTCAGAAATTGTCCATATGGTCGGTGTGGCTACTAAGGAGAAGCATGGGCGAGCACTGTGGTGATGGAAGAGTTCTGTGCTTTGATTGTGGTGGCAGTAAGAATGAGATTCATGAGATAAAACTGCATGGAAGTACGCACACACACAGACTCACTCAGTACACAATACAACTGGTCAAATCTGCATAAGCTCCATGCATTGCAGGTGTCAGTTTGCTGGTTTTGATACTGGACCTCAATAAAACAAAATGTTACCATTGAGAATAATTGGGTAAAGGGCACAGGGCACATTTTATTTTGCAACCTCTATGGACCTATTATTATTTCAAAACAATTTTCTAATCCAATTATATAAGCTTTTTAAATACCATACATGCAGCTCAGAAAATAAATATCACATATTTTTTAAAGTAGAGCTGGCCCTTGAACAACATAGGTTCGAACTGCAGAAGTCCATTTACACACAGATTTTTTTTTTTTTAATTGTAAACACCACAGTATTACAGGATCCCCAGTGGGTTGAATTCACAGGTGTGGAAGTATAGCTAGAGAGAAACTGCAAATACAGAGGGCCAACTACATGTTATACTCGGATTTTAGACTGCACAGAGGGTCAGGGTTCCTAAGCCCAAAATGGTCGAAGGTCAACTCTAAGCCAGCTGTAAAGTACCTGTGGAGGCAGAGAATCCACACAAAATCCACACCTGACCAGTTCTATTGTTTCTGTGGCTAAATAAAAAGGGAAGAAATCACCCTGAAGTCAAAGCAGTTTGAAAATCTACCAGGGCCTACCCTGGTCATGATTCCTGGGTAATGTCAGCAGTCTCAGCTCCCAAAGGGCAAGCGTGATGGCCCAACACATCTTGCTCACCACCAAGAAGGCAGCAGAGACGCATCATGCAACTGTAAGGAATTTGGTGAAATAAAGGAGGCAAAGGCAGACGGAAAAGACAATGTGGGATAAAGAACATTACAGCGGGGGCAAATTTTCACTTTATCATTTATTACTCTAGGCTCAGCCTGAAACCTACTCATTTGCAAACTGAAGAGAGTTGTTTGGCCTCTGAATCACCTTCCAGTTCTAAAGGGCTAGGCTCTGTAAGTTCACAGATGTGAATATATAGCAAAGGTTCTTAATATTTAATTAGAACAGAGGACTTTTCAGAACTAGGCTGTTTGTTTTTATCGTCTGTAGTGAAAATGAACAGATGCAAAATACTCAGCCTTTAAACAACAGATCTTTCCTAACCCTGCAGCAAAGCCCAGCTCTTTAGATGTTCTCCAACAAGGAATGGTCAAGTTTAATCCCCTTCTGAAAAAGCAAAGTGGCCAGAAGACACGGTAGCAAACGACCTGTGCAAGTTTCCAAAAGCAGGCGGCAGAGAGCGGCAGAGACCTGAAGCCAAGTGATTTCACACCAAAACATAAAGGCCTCATGGGACTAATGAGCAAATGACTTCAGGACACTTTTCAAGGCATTCAATGAATGTCAGTGGCCCCAAACATTAGTACTCTTTGAAAGATAATTTTCAGAATCTTACTTTACTCTTCTCACTTTCCGTTTGTCTGAGCTTATTTTTCATTTCTCCTTCATTCTCCTCTGCTTTAGCTTCTTGTTTCTTCAGTGCCTAGAAAGACAGAATGGGAAAATAAACACTGTCAATATTCCAAAAGGATTGATTTATTAAGAAGAAGCTGAGGCAGATGATTATGAATTGCCCGAAACATACATATGAATTACAACCTGCTCATTCACTCAAGTCCTAAGATCACTTTGCTGGGGATCAAATATAAACAACTTTCCAACCTACCTAACCACTTAATTTCATTATTTCCCATCTTTGGGAATTTTATAACACATTCAGAGAACTTAGCTAACAGCTTTCTTGGAAACAAATTTTACAGCCTTAAGAAATAATAGTATTTACAAGCTCTATTATCTGTTCAACTATTCTGATATGATACCAAAAACCAGTTGACTACCTTTTCAAATTCTTAAAAAAAAAAACTATCAAGGTAGAAAGATGCTGGTTGCATCATTATTACATATATGACATTTTATCACAACATATAACTGGCTCTTCAAACCATACTTCACATACAGCAAAAAAAGTACTCTTTTTTCTTTCTCTTCAATAAATATTTTTTTCCTTTTGATGTATACATTTTTCTCTCTTTAATGAAATGAAGAAAAGGAACTTTAAGAAAATACAAACTTTAAAACTTAACCGCAAAAGTGTTTGCTTTGGTTTGTATCTATGTTAAAACAAAATTAAACTTGAGAAAAAAGCTTATACTAAGAGCAATCTTCCATCTAAAAGACAATCCATTTGTTTAAAAATTTTTTTGACACTTTGAGCATTTAAATTTAAAAAGGTACATGTGTGGAGACCATCAAAATTGAGAAAAGCCAAATTTCCAGATCTCTCTTCCAACAAGTTCTATGATGCTCAAAAGAAAATTTATTTTTAGGCAAACAGCAAAACATGTTAAAACTGTTGTTTTGACACAAATATAATTAATCACATTTCAATTTCATTCACTCACATATCCAACAAATATCCCCAAAGCACATATACATGAGTATACAGAATAACCATGGACCCCTATCCATGAGATTACTGCTCCTCTGCACAGCACCTACTCTCACTAATAAAAACTATTCAGGAAAAAGGCAGAGTTGTTTAGTTGCTAAGTTGTGTCTGACTCTTTTGCAACGCCATGGACTGTAGCCTGCCAGGCTCCTCTGTCCCTGAGATTTTCTAAGCAAGAATACTGGAGTGGGTTGCCATTTGCTTCTCCAGGGGATCTTTCTGACCCAGGGATCGAACCCGGGTCTCCTGCACTGGCAGATGGAATTTTTACCACTGAGCCACCAGGGAAGCCCAAAAAGGCAGAGTAATTTTGGTTTGAGCATAAAAAATATAATAACACTTTTAGAGTGCTGTGTCCAGGCATTCTTCTTCTTCTTACATAAAGTAAATATTAATATATTCTATATACTAAATATTTTCATTTAATTTTTATGAAAATTCCATGAGTTATCATTAAGGCCATTTTATTAAGAGGAAAGCTGGAGTTACAAAAGATTGAATACTTTGCTCAAGGTCATTCATCTAGTTCATGACAGAGACAGGAGGTAGACTCGGGCTATCTGCCTCTTAACCCTGAATGGTATTGCCTCTCCATGTTGAAATAACAGTATTAAGCACAGAGTGAATATGAAGACTAAATAATTTGATAGTTGTAAAGCATTAAAAGGGGACTTCCCAGGTGGCTCAGAGGTAGAGAATCCACCTGCCAATGCAGGAGATGCAGGAGACATGGGTTCGATCCTCGGGTCAGGAAGATTCCCCTGGAGAAGGAAATAGCAACCCACTCCAGTTGTTCTTGCCTGGGAAATCCTATGGACAGAGGAGCCTGGTGGGTTGCAGTCCATGGGGTCACAAAAGAGTAGGACATGACAAAGTGACTAAACATCAACAATCATGATTACAAGACTGCTAACAATTGATAAAGTATTACAAATCATAACATTTTTCAGGAAGCTACCAAGTGATTTTGATGTTTGATATTTGTTCTTCATTGTAAGGTAAGTAAAATTTGTAATAATACTTACTTATGTATGTATAACCTATTTGTTTTTAGCTGGTGGGATGTGTTTAGAAATTTTTCCTCAAAAAAATTATCCTAGAAATTTGAGAATTACTGCATCTCTATTCTTTCCTTACTTTCTCAGTCTAACTCCACCTAACGTGTGTGCGTATGTGAGAGAGAGAGAAAGAGGGTGAGGGAAGGAGGGAGAAATATGAAGAAAAAAAGATATAAATTATTGCTGTATTTTTCATGAATTCATTTAATAATATTTGAACTATCTTATTCCCCAACATCATCATTCCAACCTAGCCATCCCTCACCTTTTTTTTCTTTAATGAGTTAAACTTAGTTGGTTATCTTTTCAATACTTTTTCATTGAACTAAAAACCAGCCTGGGTGTTTCCACAGGCAGGAGACTATGAGGAAGACTTCCTCGGGGAGTTGATAAGTTTAATCAAATTATAAGCAGTCAGGCTCCCCAGCCTCCCCTTCTGGATTCAAACTCCTAAGCAGAAGCCATTTCAAATGGGTATGCACGGAAGGCCCACCCAAGCCAGGTGGCATCACTTAAGACCATAAAAAACTTCCAGAAAGATGAGCTTGTCCCAAAAAAAGAGTCATTCACTTCCAAAGCCGAATTCAAAATCCACCTTGGAAGACTCTGCAACCTTCAGCCAGTAGCTGCTAATGTCCTTCCAATAAGATTTTGTACATCATGTTTCAAATTGTTTCCACCTCTCCTTACTGAAAACAGAAGGAGGCACCTTTAAAACCTGGCTTAACTTCATGCTGCCACTCTAAGGAATTTAACTTACTTAAGAACTCAAACTCCAAAAATTCTCCAGGGAAATTTTTCCATTTTACTAACTGGAATTAATCCATTTCTGTCCTTTGCTCATGAGCTGCAAAACTTACAATTTAAAAATCCTATCACATTTTACATCAGAAACAAACAAACAAGACAGACATATTCACATTTTCCAAGTGTTTACATAACTTAATTTTTTAAAAAAAGCTTAATTCATATATATGCTCATTTTAACTTACATAGATAGGCATTCAAATATTCCTTGTCTAGAAGCTTACATTTCCAAAGAGAACTGAAAAAGGTTTGTTGTCACTATGGTATAAGCTTTAGAAGACCAGGGACCCTATCTGTCATGATCACATTTCAACTCTAACACAATTCTTGGCACATTTTAGGTGGTAAACATATGTTATTTAATGGATGAATAAACATCTCACATCTCTTTATAATTCCTGAATAACAACTGCAGTTTATAATTGGCCAACTCTGCTCATCACCTACATGAAAGTTTCCCAGATTTCTCCCATCTTTCTTAACCACCACATTTTCTCAAACACCAAGCAGTCTTTCTCTCTGAAAAAAAACAGTATTATTATGATGTAGTGATATTGGAAAATAAATATTATTTGGGGGTTCATGTCAAGGAGTTAATAACCCTTTCCTATTTTCCCAAGACATCATTTTAGACTCTTCCTTAGGGAAAAAATCCTCCGAATGGTTTTATTTTTGATAATTCAGATTTATCAGATAATTCAGATTTCATAATTTTAAAGACAGCTTAGAATTCCCATATATCTTTCACCTAGCTTTCCCTAAAATTAACATCTTACATAATGGTGGTAGGTTTATCAAAACAAAAATGTCAACACTGTTACAAAACCATTAAACTACAGGCATTATTGAACTTATCATATGATCTTTATCCAAGACACTTCAGAGCATCTTATCTCTTTAGTCTCCTCTGATCTGGGGAAGTTTTTCAATCTTTTCTTGCTTTTACAATTTCAGTATTTTCGAAGAGCAAACACTTCAGGTATCTTCAAGACAGATACTTCATAGAATATCCTTCAATATGGGTTTTTCTGATGTCTTCTTATAATTAGACAGAGCTCACAAATATGGGAACAGAATATCCAAGAGGTGCCCTTCTCAGAGCATCACGCTGTAGGGGACATGATAACGTGACTCAGGACTAGCGAGGTTAAGCTTGATCATTTAAGGCAGGGTGGTGGCTGCCAAATCTCCCCGCCATAAAGTTAGTATTCTTACCTTTCCAGACTCTGATAGAAGCAAGTCATTAAGTCCGGCCCACAATCAAAGGGAGAAGAGTTAAGCTCCACTTCCCAGCAGGAGAATATCAAAGAATATGTGGAAATACATTAAAATCACTAAAGTAATATTCTGGTAGACAATTTGAGGCTATGCAAGTATGTGTAAATTTCATCCACCAATTTAAGCTTAAAATCAGACCTAATGTAACATTACCAGTACATTTTTGGCCTATAAAATGCAACCCAGGTTCCTGGTATTTTAACTCACAGGCCAGTGCTCAATGCTAAGTAGAAAGCTGAACCCCTTTGCACTCTCCTCCAGATAACCTACCTGCACCAAATGCATTAATGGGTAATGTAGAATTTATGGAAGACCATATCGGTGGATGGAGTACACTCATCAAGTCTCCATCTAATCCTAATTCTCCTATTTTACTCACCAGGAACTCTCTTTCTCCCCATTTGCCCCCCATCTCTCTTCAGCTTCATTGTCTCGTTTCTTTTCAGCTTCTGGATATTCCCAAATAGCTTCTAAATATCCCTCCCAAAGTTATACAGAGCAACGTGCTCTATCACAGTTCTCAGCTTTGAACACTTACACTTGTACCATGTCCAACATCCCCACTTTCCTCACTCCATAAAGAAAAGTTACCAGGATCCAGGATCCCCTTGCAGGGCAGCTAGCAAATAATTACTTTTTATTCTCATCAGATGAGTTCAGTCACTCAGTCGATTCCAACTCTTTACCACCCCATGGACTGCAGCACACCAGGCCTCCCTGTCCATCACCAACTCCCGGAGCTTGCTCAAACTCATGTCCATCAAGTCAGTGATGCCATCCAACCATCTCATCCTCTGTCCTCCCCTTCTCCTCCTGCCTTCAATCTTTCACAGCATCAGGGTCTTTTTCAATGAGTCAGTTCTTCACATCACGTGGCCAAAGTATTGGAGTTTCAACTTCTGCATCAGTCCTTTCAATGGATATTCAGGACTGATTTCCTTTAGGATTGACTGGTTTGATCTCCTTGTTGTCCAAGGGACTCTCAAGGGTCTGCTTCAATACCAAGTTCAAAAGCATCAATGTTCTCAACTTTCTTTATGGTCCAACTCTCACATCCATACATGACTACTGGAGAAACCACAGCTTTGACTAGACGGTTTTAATATGCTGTCTCTGCTTCTTAAGTCTCTGCTTTTTAATATGCTGTCTAGGTTGGTCATAGCTTTTCTTCCAAGGAGCAAGTGTCTTTTAATTTCAAGGCTGCAGTAACAAGCAGCAATTTTGGAGCCCAAAAAAATAAACTATGTCACTGTTTCCATTGTTTCCCCATCTATTTGCCATCAAGTGATGGGATTGGATGCCATGATCTTAGTTTTCTGAATATTGAGTTTTAAGCCAGCTTTTTCACTCTCCTCTTTCATTTTCATCAAGAGGCTCTTTAGTTCCTCTTCACTTTCTGCTATAAGGGTGGTGTCATCTGCATATCTGAGGTTGTTGATATTTCTCCCAGCAATCTTGATTCCAGCTTGTGTTTCATCCAGTCCAGCATTTCTCATGATGTACTCTGCATATAAGTTAAATAACCAAGGTGACAATATACAGCCTTGACATACTCCTTTCCCAATTTGGAAAGGAGTCCATTGTTACATGTCCAGTTCCAACTGTTGGCTTCTTGACCTGCATACAGATTTCTCAGGAGGCAGGTAAAGTGGTCTGGTATTCCAATCTCTTCAAGAATTTTCCAGAGTTTGTTGTGTAGTCAATGAAACAGAAGTAGATGTTTTTCTGGAACCCTCTTGCTTTTTTGATGATCCAATGGATGTTGGCAGTTTGATCTCTGGTTCCTCTGCCTTTTCTAAAACCAGCTTGATTATCTGGACATTCTCGGTTCACATACTGCTGAAGCCTAGCTTGGAGAATTTTGAGCATTATTTTGCTAGCGTGTGAGATGAGTGCAGTTGTGTGGTAATTTGAGGATTCTTTGGCATTGCCTTTCTTTGGGATTGGAATGAAAACTGGCCTTTTCCAGTCCTGTGGCCACTGCTATGTTTTCCAAATTTGCTGGCATATTGAGTGTAGCACTTTCATAGCATCATCTTTTAGGATTTGAAATAGCTCAACTGGAATTTCATCACCTCCACTAGCTTTTGTTTGTAGTGATGCTTCCTAAGGCCCACTTGACTTCAGACTCCAAGATGTCTGGCTCTAGCTGAGTGATCACACCATCATGGTTATCTGGGTTATTGAGATCTTTTCTGTGTATTTCTTCTGTGTATTCTTGCCACTTCTTAATCTCTTTTGCTTCTGTTAGGTTCATACCATTTCTTCCTTTACTGTGCCCATCTTAGCATGAAATGCTCCCTTGGTATCTCTAATTCCCTTGAAGAGATCTCTAGTCCTTCCCATTCTATTGTTTTTCTCTATTTCTTTGCATTGATCACTTAGGAAGGCTACATTCTCATACTAATAGATATTTAATTATTGTATCTTATAATTAGTATAAATGTTAGTAATTTTACTTGATGTGAAAGGAATATCAGTAAGTTGAACTTTAATCAAATTGTGTTTCCTAATACATGGAATTATGCCCTCAGTTCAGTCATTCAGTCGTGTCCGACGCTTTGCGACCCCATGGATCACAGCACACCAGGCCTCCCTGTCCATCACCAACTCCAGGAGCTTGCTCAAACTCATGTCCATTGAGTCGGTGATGCCATCCAACCATCTCACCCTCTGTCATCCCCTTCTCCTCCTGCCTTCAATCTTTCCCAGCATCAGGATCTTTTCCAATGAGTCAGTTCTTCACATAAGGTGGCAAAAGTATAGGAGCTTCAGCATCAGTCCTTCCAGTGAATATTCAGGACTGATTTCCTTTAGGATTATGCCCTAGAAACACATAATTCTTCTGAAAGTCAACTATTTTGTTTTCAAATTTGAATTTCCATATATGAGCTGGTTGAATAAAAGAATATCTAATTCTCTTCAATATATAAGAATCTGCAATAATACTTCCTTTCCTCCTCACTTTCCAGTTAATTATAATATCACCTTTCCAAAATAACATACATTTCTACTGTAGCTCTACTTGGTGTCTAAAACATCATCTAATGTCCCTCTTTTTTATTTCTCCTTTTATTCTAAGGCAGGGATCCCCAAACTCCAAGGTCTAATGGTTGATGAACCGAGGTGGAACTGATGTAATAGTAATAGAAATAAAATGCACAATAAATGTAATTGTTTGAATCATCATGAAACCATCCCCACTCCAAACCCAGTATGTGGTAAAATTGTCTTCCACGAAACCGGTCCCTGGTACCAAAAGGTTGGGGACTGCTGCTCTAAGGATATGTAAGTCTCAGAAAACAGAGGCAATGAGAACTAAAACTTTATTGTTTTCATTGGAGGAGCAAAAGCGAGGTATCAAGAAGCAGCCCAAAGCAAATTACTCTATTTCAACCGTATTATTTAGAAATCTCATTAACTTAAAAGATTATTTCTGCTACCTATACAACGTAAGCCAGTAAACGAGTAACACACAAGCAATATTCTAGCCCAAAACACTGAACCTATTTTCTACATTAGTTTAAAATGAAAGACCAAAAGAGGTCTAACTCTTAAGACTGAGTAAATAGATACATTAATGCACTTTAAATTTTGGAACACAGGTAACAGTCAATGAGAAATAGTTTAACAGTAACTAAATCAAAATTACAAGTCATTTCTTTAAACCTTAGTAACAAACTTTAATTCATTTACTACCTCTTTTAAGAATGTAAGGCCGCACTGGATTTCTTTTCTATTTGACTTAGATCAAGCAACTTAGAATTATATTGAAAACTGACCCAGTAAAAGTAGTTATGAAGAGGAAAAAAATTCGCATGCCAATGAATTTCTATTGCTGTGTTATTTTGCCCTTTAAAACTTGTTTTTTTCTTAAAAGCAGTTTAGCTATAAAGCCATCATGTGTCCTGCTTCTGGATTCAGATTGTCTTTTACATATTTAAGATCACAGCAACAACAGTGGGCCTTAATAGAGGGTCCCTAGAGAACATTTAAACCTTTAATAACAACTTTTCTTCTTTTTCTTAAGTGTGCCTATTTCCATTAAAAAGACTAACATATTGAGTATTGTACTACTTAAGTTCTTTAGAGGCTGATGCTTCTGATTCTCACAGTTAAATATAATAAAAAAAAAAAAAAAGGAGCCTTTCCTGTAAAAGAGTAAGGAAAGGAGAAAAAGAAAATGTTTGTAGACATTTCATCTGACCATAAAAACTCCCACAACTTTGACAATAGGCATGTTTATCAAGAGGTTCTAAAAAATAACACACTCAAAAACATAGAACAAATAAGGAATTAAAGGCCCTTTGTTTACTTTAAATGGACCAGCAAAGCCTGGGTAAGAATGATGGAGCTGGAATGAAATAAAGGTCACATGTTAATTACCCATGCAGGCCACTGAAATTTAAAAAAAAAAATATGAGCATAAGCTATCCTGCCTGTCTCACCCTAGTCACTTAGCAGTGCTACAATTGCATGCCATTGGTTACAAGAGCAAGAATATGCAGATGATAAACCAACAGTTTTCACTGGTAAACCAACAGGACTATAGAAAAACAAGTCTGTGCTCACACTGAACAACAGGGCTATAATATTATATTAGAAGTATAAACTTTTAAGTCAGTTTTTTTTCCCCCAGTAAAAATAAAAAATGAAAAAGTCATATTACTGAAAATTATAACAGTTGCTCTTAATATATATGTGTGTGTGTATATTTATATATGTATATATATATTTGTGCTTATATATATATTTTTAAAACCCTTATTTTTTAGAGTGATTTTAAGTTCACAGTAAAATTAAGAGGAAGGTACAGAGAGTTCCCATATATACTTAGTCCACATACAGGCATAACCTCCCCAATTAACGACATCCTCCAACAAAGTGGTACATTTGTTACAAGTAATGAACCTAAATTGATCCATCATAATAACCCAAAGCCCATGGGTTACATAAGGTTCACCTGCTGTCATATAATGACAAGTATGCATCGTTATAGTATCGTAAAGAGTAATTTCACTATCCTAAAAAAATCCCCTGTGATCCACCGATTCATCTCTTCCCTCTCTACCCCAACTTGATGCTGTTTACTATCTCCATATTTTCTCCCCCCAGAAAGTCATTTAGTCAAAATCATACAGTCTGTGATATTTTCAAATTAGCTTCTTTCACTTAGTAATATGCCTTTAAGGTTCTTCTATATCTTTCCATGACATTATAAGTCATTTACTTTTTATAATTGTTCATGTAAGTACAAAATAAAAATCCACAAATATTTTAAACTTCATAATATAGTAATCGTGATTGTTGCTTAGTCACTAAGTTGTGCCCTACTCTTTTGCAACCCCATGGACTGTAGCCCGTCAGGCTCCTTTGTTCATGGGATTTCCCAGGCAAGAACACTAGAGAAGGTTTCCATTTCCTTCTCCAGGGGATCTTCCTGACACAGGGATTGAACTCACGTTCCCTGCACTGGCAGGCAGATTATTTACCACTGAACCACCATATTTTGATGCCAATTAGACCACATAAGCTATAAATTGAAGTTGTAAGTTGTTTATATTTATGTATTTTAAAAAACCAAAAGCTTTAGGGACATGTCATATTTCAAATCAAAGAAAAACATTATTAAGTACTCAGTATGTATAAAACACTATAATTGGAACCTGACTTGACTAGAATTTTTTAAAAGACAAAAATATGCTATTTCCAAAATTCTCTCCTTTAAAACTAAATCATAGCTCCAAAACTATCAAACATCAATAGAAAAATACATATTTTGAAAAGGAACATATATGAATAATACAGCAGGATATTATTGCTCATAACTAGTACTACTCATTTAAATTAACATAGATTTTATTTCTATCAAGTTCTATGAATTTCTAAATTTTGTTTTTTCCTAAATCAAGACAGAGATTCCTCCCACATGAAAACTAGCTAAAGTCATGGAAAATTTTAGCCTTTAAGTTCATCCAGTTGGGGATTATCTGTGCCAACAAAAACCAAAACAAAAAAAAAAAAAAGTAAGCTTCTTTTCAAGGCAGAAAACAATACATTCATATTCTAAATCCCTGAGCCAATATCTAACTCAAAGACAGCTAAGTGAATATTACTTAAATTGTTCAAATTTATTTTCAGCCGTAACCAAGGAACAAAAATTCTATACCAACATCTACGATTTGAAAACACTTAAATAAGTGAAAGCAGAACTGTGTGAGAGAAGTCCAAGGGAATCTGATACTGATCATTACCACTCTGACACCATATAGATTTGGGGGATATCAAAGGGGAAGACTCTAAAACCTTGCTGCCAGCTGAACTCTGTGTATTTTCCACACTGAAGCAGTAAGCACATAGTGAGGAGTCACAAGTTGCAGTCATTCTTGTTTTTCAAAGAGTAGAGTAATATCAAGTATCAAGTGGTTGAGTAAGATTTATCAGTAGTTAAGCACACTGCTATAACTTCTGATGGTAAGTAAAATCTTAAATAATGTTCTTTAAAGATACCTGAGGTTTTGACAGCATAAAACTCAAAGTTTCTGTTTGAGAATGACCTAAATATTTTTTTCTTTTTTCTTCTTCTCATCATATGGTGATTATGATTTCAGGAATCCAAAGAGCTTTCACAGGAATTATTGTGGTAAGACAGATGGGTACATATTATGGACCTATTTTCCCTGATGAATAAACAAACTCATTGCTTCCACTACGTTCATATTTATGGAGTCTGTGACTGGTTAGGACACCCTATGCCAAAGAAGCCAACTGAGGTCATGGGTTCAATCACCATGAGAGCCAATTCCCTTTGCTCTCTTGCATGGCAAGTGTCTTTACCCTCAAGTTTAGCCCAAGGCCACATGGATGACTAAGTAGGCCAGAGACCATGGATGAATCAGTGAAAATCCACTACTATGACTATGAAAATAACTCAAAAGTAAAACCCCTATTGACTAGTGTCAGGATTTCATTCTTCAGATGTTATTAAATTTGCCAATCTGCAAAACAAAACCTTAATCATTGCCTACAAAGTTGGTATGCTGAAAAGACATACAAGTCTTTTGACTTCTTTAATTCAAAAGCAACAACAGTAATGAGTATTTCCCTCCTAAATGCCATTGCTTTTACTGGAATGGATTTTATTTTTATGCAACCTTTTACTTAATAAAAATCTTGCAAGTAAAGTTAAATGTGAGCCCAACAAGTGTACTTTCCAGGATTTCCTTCAAATTTAAAAAGCAACCGCTCTTAGTGGAGGGTCTGTTTTTATCTGAGTAGTTCCCTCTCAAAAAAGAGACGCATAGTTTTATTAGAAATCCCAAAGCAATATGATACTTTGTTTGACTTTCTAAATGCAGGACCATGGAGTTAGAATTGTTGACAAACAGAAGATCATAGATAATTATGGAAATTTAATTTGAAATTTCTCAAGTTTTAGGTGTATTTGAGCAGAATGCTCTGTAAATATACAACATCCTACACTGTTCAGAGTTAGAAGATATTATTTTACGCCTTTGGATTGCCGGGGGGTGGGGGTTGTTTTGTTTTGTTTTTTACTTTTTCTAATCAAAATAAAATGGTACCAAGCCTATGAATAAGCCTATCTGTAGCAAAGTCATCTTTGTTTACACAATATTACTATGCACTCAGTAGTTGCCCAATAAATATTAATTGATAACGATGGAAAAGGGCTTTATAAACAGATGGTCTAGTATAAATTTGCTGGAAATGTGAATAAAAACATTCCACTCTTCAAGAAAAGCATAAAGTAGAAATTAAACAAGTCCTGCACTCAGAAAACCTCAGTCTATTGTCAGACAGCTGTTCAGTCAACAAGAGCACAAACATTTTTCATCATCATCATAGCATTAATAGCATTAAATGTCTATTTGCATATGGTCCCTACACAGATTTAAGTTAGCCTTATTTGTCATAATTTGCAGAGATAATATTGATGAGAAAAAATAAGCACACATAAAAAAATAAATGTAATTAAACATTACTTTGAGATCTAGTCATATGTACTATGAACATAAAATATGTGTCAGACTTAAATGCAATTCACAGAAGCAATATGAGCAGTTATTTATAAATAAATAAGAGACTATGAGATGCTTTACAAGAACAAGCATATGTGTAAAGAACAGGTGAAGCAAAGAATGAGTCAGAGGCCACAGGGGCCCTAATAGAATTAGTGACTCTTCTGTAACCTCGAGAGCAAACAACTGGGAAAGAAAAAACAAAAAATTGTGTGAGGACTTACTTCAACAATGGTACAACCAAGGAAATTATAAGCACAGTGAACAACCCAGAAGAACATCCCCAAAAACACACATTATTAAAAAACTCTTGAATAAGAAGAAGATGTGAGTTAGTATATATGGGAGAATTTTGGAGAAAAGTAGTTGAAACAGAGAATTGAACGAGGATAGAAAATACACTACATGTATGTAATAAATAATGGCCTTAGGTATTATTTTTTAATAAAGTAAAAAGCCTAACAAGACATAAGCATTAATTATCTATAATTGAGACTGGAAGAAATTTAAGATAACTTACACCTACACATCATCTCACAGAACTGCCCCCTTCAAAAGAACCCAAAGGCCTTAACCAGCATGCTAACAGTTGACATATTACCTATTCTCTGATGTGGAATACGTTTCTAAATGTTCAACTTTCATCTTATCAATATTAAATAGTATATTAAATAAAAGGTTCCTGAAAAATAGTATCAAAATGAAACTATCTTTAACTTAGTTAGCTATTAATCTCAGTATTTCCCAATACAAAAAATATAACATGGCTGGTAGAGACTGGTCTCTGATATCTACAATTCATGCAGGAAATTTGCTCTGTGAATGGAAACTTAAGTACTGAGTAAATATAAGGTTGAAAGAGATAACATCTAAGATCTCTTTCAACTTCTGTAAGAAGTTTAGGGGGAAAAAAACATTTTCCACAGACAGAATATTTAAAGTGTTTTGGTGTCATCTGAAAGGATCAATACCTGATAAAATAGACCTTAGGTTAAATAAGAGAGTGGCTGGACGCGGGAGAAAAGGAGAGAAATCAAGAGAAAGACTGAAGAAGACTAAGGAACACTGTAAGTCTGGGACCTGCACATTTCCACCTGTGCCAAATAGCATTCAACCAACTCTGAAAGACAAACCCCAGAATAACCAATCATCCTTTTCCATCTATTTCCTTTCTTTCAGCATGTTGACATTAATGGATTTTTCACATCCTTACAGAAAAAAAGTGTTTAATCTTGCAAAAAAAAAAGTAATCCACAGGTAACAAACATGAAAGAGAGAAGAAAATAATTAGCATGACATAAAATGATAAGACAAAGAGCAATGTTGTGAATCAACAGTATGGTGGGTCTGAATTTAAATAAGTATTTCAGCCACAGATTGGTGAAGTGCTTCTTACACAGCAATAAGCAATAGAGTAGAATCATATTCAAAAAAGATCTGCCTAAAATGATTTGAAAATGCACAATTTCAGTAAAAACGCCATCTCTTTCACTCAAATTTTCCCAAAGGGCAGAGAAAGGGTAACTATTTCCCCTACGGGCTACTCTGGAGTCTTGGCAAAGCTGAAATAACACACCAAATTACACTCATTGTTAACATTTCTACTTTCCCAACTGAACTGGGAGCCCAAAAGCGCAATACATCATTTTAAGAGCCTTAAATCCCTAGTCCCCAGCACAGCACCTGGCACGTGGTGGGTCCGTGAAGGTACTGGCCAAATGAATATTTCATAATGAATAGCTTATAATATTCATTTATTCATTCAAGAGACACTTACTTGGCCTATGACAGGCACTGTTCTAGGCACTGGAGATAGAGCAATGAGTACGAGAGACCAAGTGCCAGCCTTCTGCCCAGAGGGAGAGACGACAGACAGATGGCAAACAAGGAAAAGTATTATAAAGAAAAGAATACAGCCAGATAAGCTCAGGAGTGAAAAGGGGGATATATTATGTAGGCTAATTAATAAGGCTTTTCTGAAATAGAGCTGTGAATGACAAGACGGTGTATGCAATGCAACTGCTTAGCAAGTTGAAAATCCCTGGCTCTGGAAATGGAAAGCACAAATGTACAGAAGCAGAAGGGTGCCTGGCCTATCCTTGGAAAAGTAAGGCCAGGGTAACTGCCGAGATTAATTAGGCAAAGTAGAAAAACGATAGAAAACCAGGGTAAGATGGCAGGCAGGGACCACATCAGAGGGTCCTTGTAGGCTAAAGATTTTGGACTTCATCCTGAACAAGATAAGGAAAGAGCACTGAAGGGTTTTGAAGAAAGAAGTAACATTACCTCATTCTATGGGGAAAAAGACTGCAAGGAGGTTAAGAATGGAAGCAAGGAGGTTACTCCTCTACCCCAAGCAGGAAACAATAGTCCCCACAAGATCAAGATAATAAGTCAGGGTAGAAGTGATAGACGGTGAGTTGTTACCAATTAAGACAATATTTTCAAGACAGAGTTGACAACATTTAATAATGAACTGGATATGAAGAATGGGAGGAATGGAGAAGGCAAGGCCATAAAGGATACATACAGAAAAGTTCTAAAATAAAATTAAAATTATTTTGCTATCAAGATGAATAGCCGTATTTTTCAGAAGAAATAAATCATATGAGGTACTCTTACGATGAGCCACACAAAAAGGTAAGGTCTAGCACCTTCTCTACAAGTTCATGAGTCAGAAGGGGAAGGATCAGGAAATGGGGCTCCAGAGACCAAGTCTGCCCAGGCTTTCTGGTTCTGAATTACAGCATCACTCCAACTTGATCCCCATCCAAGACAGATACAGGAGAGCAAGGCTTCACATTCTCAACCTCAGATAATAAACATGAAATGGCGTAGCTTTTTCTCACTGCCATATGAAGCCCATCAAAGAACTACATAAGAAGGTAAGAGCTGCAAATACTATTCTAACATGACCATAATATGGACAAGGATATGTTAGAAAAACCTAAGCAGTTTCACATTTCTTGGGCAATAAATAAAACTACAGATGTAGTATTAAAAAAGAAAGAAAGAAAGAAAAAGGATTCAGGGTACTGAATAGAAGAGTAAGTTCACTAGAAATGCAATGAGTCATGATGGAGCTATAAAAAAATGCTTTACTACTAACAAGTAAAGAAAAACAAACAAGATTAACCAAATGAAAAACAAACAACATTACAATATCAGTGCAAAATGAATATAACTGGGGTGAGAAGACAACAGGGTGCAAAGGCAGTGATTACCAAGGAGAAGAAAATAATCATTAGGAAAAAGTGTTTTAGAGAATGTATCTTTGGGATACTTCTGTATAGCTTAGAAATATGAAACATGGAAAACGGCACAAGACTATATGATTCCAGTGAAATAAATTCTCATGTCAAATTGTAGTCTCTAATTGTTTTACTATATGTAAAAAGATTTTTCCTTAGTGGGAGGGAAAGAGAGAGGAAGAAAGAAATTATAGCTCTGAATAGAAAGTATGAAAGAAACTAACAAAAAGGCATAGAAATGACAGTTTTAGTGTTAAATATAACAGATGTCTTAATATGTAATACTCCATATGTCATCTTTTATTTTTCAATAGCAGAAAGCAACACTGTTTCAAATTTAGGTTTCAAATAGCAGTAGTTAAATAATTAGATTTTTTCCAGTTGCAATATTTGTGCCAAGTGCACGTTTAGGGAGCCCTAAGAGATGAGGTACGTGTATATACTGTAATCATTTTTCAGCAAAGTTCAGCCACTTTAATAAACGATGCCTGCAGTGTCACAATTGATGGTTCAATACTGACGACTAGTGGTCACAAACATGCAGTGATGCCATTACTGAGAACCCTGTGATTTTTATCATCTAAACTTGAAACTTACATGAGAAACCTTAAAAGAACTTCCCTTAAAAACGTCTTGACAATTACATAAGAAAAAATTGTATCTGAAAAGTCTCTTAAAAAACCTTTTCTGTCCATTATTTGCAATATCCACAAACCCAAGCCAATAAGCACCTGCTATTGACCCCTAATGGGAACAACTTGGTAAAGTATCAGTTTATCCACATCCACACAGCTGAATTAACGTGGTTTCAAAAACCCATAATTATTTCAACAGGTCCTACTTTTATATTTCACGAATCTGTGTAGGTCTAACTATTATTTACCTTTGTTAGACACAAAGACAGAAGAAATCCAACTATTCTAAATTTTCAACGTATTAATACTCTGAAAAGCAGTAACCTACTATATCAAAATGGCCATTTTCAAAAGTTGGAATATTTAAAACTTAATCGTGATTGAATTCTTGAAGAATGTTTATGGGATTTGGGTTAAATCATTTAAACGGTTACCTATTATACTTCAAAAAAGTTAAAACTTGTAAGACAAGAGGGCATAATGACTTGTATAGAAATACAGACCATTAACACAAATGGACCATATCACTAGTGATCTAATGCCATTATTTTATTATGTTATGTTTTTACTTTTAGGTTACATTTTCAGGAGTCATTAAGTCATGGAATTTATAAAAGATGAAAATCACTCGAAAAGTAAAGGACTGTTTTTAAAAGATACCATAAATGCCTGGTTTTATTACAGTTTACAAGACACTGCTTATCTATTAATATATCCTGACAATTAAAGTGTGTTTTTTTTTTCCTGATCAAGAAAAAAAAGGTTAAAATTTGCAGATGTGTACTTTCTTCCTTGCAAGAATAAGAGGCACAGAATAATACAAAAATGTATACAGACCTTGGAAAGAAACTTTCTATCAAGAATGTTATATGCAGCTAAATGGTTATTTACATTTGAAAGCAGTCTTCATTTTTCAACTATTCCTAGAATGTCTGTTGTGTGATAAACACTGTACTATGTGCCCCAGAAATGATGGGCTAAAGGGCATGATGGGCAAAGTTCCTACCAATGGAGGAAGAACTAAAATCACATAAGTAAGTATGCTATATAGAGGGGAAGATATACAATAACACAGGTAAACAAATCACAACTATAGGTGACATGTAGTAATATTAAAAGGGCGGCCCAGGTGACGCTATTGGTAAAGAACCCGCCTGTCAATGCAGGAAACTTAAGAGATGCAGGTTCAGTCCCTGGGTTGGGAATATCCCCTGGAGAAGGAAATAGCAACCCACTCCAGTATCCTTGCCTAGAGAATCCCACGGATAGAGGAGCCTTGTGGGCTGCGGTCCATATGGTCGCAAAGAATCAGACACGACTAAAGTGACTTCACAAGTTAATATTAAAAAATAAAAGTCATATGACATAGTAAGGAAGAATGGGCTATTTTAGAAAAGGGGGCAGGAAAGTTCTCTCTGAAGAGGCGGTAATTAAACCTGAAGGATGAAAAAGAGTAAGTTAGGCTGAGAATCAGAAGAAAAACATTCCAATAAGACAACAAGAAGAAATCACTATGGCTGGAATATATATTCCTTACAAAATTTGTAGGGTCACCCATGTACATTTAAACACAAACACAAATAGAAAAAAAAAATTTTTTAATGGAAAATGTTTAATTTTTTTACTCATAAAAAACCAAAAAAATGACGATGGTACTAGGCTAAATGGGAAGTTTCAACAAATGTCAAAGAAATTAAAAATAAATACTAAAAAGTGTTAAAAAAAAAAAAAGCATACATATATATTTCAAAATTCCAAAAGCCACTCCTAAGTCTTGAATTATTGAAGAAATAATAATAGAAATTATAAAATTTAGAAGGAAACTATCATAAAATAATAGTATCTCAAAACATAGGGTAATTTGTTCATAAATTTGTAGCATTAATTTTTAAAAACAAAGAAGTCAATTACTTTACTTCCAAGTCTGAGAAAAGAACATCAATCCTAAAAATGAAAAATCAGAAAACAAAAGTTAAAAGCAGAAGTGGGTGAATTAATAAACAAAGCTAGTCAAAATGAAAACTAATAATTATATCTAGTAATATTAATAAAGAAAAAGAGAACAAAAACTAAATAATATTAAAAGGATATAGCTTCAGAACAATCTTGAAAAAAAAATACAGCAAGGCTATGATTGCTTCTTAAAATTAATACCAAAACATAGCAAAATGGATAAATTACACAATCAGGAATAATCACCAATCTGAATTTAAAAAATTAAAAGTTTATATAAACCAAAAAACACAGAAGCTGAAAACCTCAGCCACCAAAAAGATAGCAGATATCAGTGAGTATGTGAGTGAATTTTAACAAACATTCAAAAAATAGACAATCCTCTTAAACAGACAGAGCCAGGGGATAGAAAAAGAAGGAACCTACCTACCTTGCTTTCAAAACCAAAAAGAGTACTGCAAAGAGAATTATCAGTTATCTCACTCATAAATATAAATATAAACATACTAAAGAAAAGACTAGGAAATTAACTCAGCAATATATAAAAAAATAATATATTATGGCCAAACGAAGTTCTCAGGAATGCAGAGAGAACTCAGCATCAACTGATAAAAGTCAATGCCATTTAAATAAAAGAGGACTTTCCAGGGGACAGAGTGGATAAGAATCAGCCTCACAATGCAGGGGACATGGGTTGCATCCCTGATCCGGGTAGATCCCACAAGCCTCAGCGACTAAGCCCGGGCACCGCACTACTGAGCCTACTGCTACTGACTCCCAGTGAGCTGCAACTACTGAAGCCCACGTGCCTAGGGCCTGTGCTCTGCAACCAGAGAAACCACTGCAAGAAGCAGCCCATGCACTGCAATTAGAAAGTAGCTGCACATTGCAACAGAGTGCAACCAAAAATAAAATATTTTATAAGTTCCACAATCCTCATTCATGGCCTTTTAAAGAATCAACCTCTCTTGGCAACCTACAAATAGAAGGCAATGTTCTTTATCTGATATAGGACAGCACTCAAAACCAGGCACAAATACCTTCCATAAGGTTGACACTCTAGAAGCATTTCTATAAATATTGGAATAAAACAAGGATTCTTACTATCTTTGCTTATATTCAACACTGTGTTTGAGTTTCCAGTCAATTCAAAAATATCACAAGAAATATAAGGAAAGAAATTAAATTGCCTTTAACTTCAAATGATACGATTGACTACCAGACCACCTTACCTGTCTCCTGAGAAACCTGTATGCAAGACAAGAAGCAACAGTTAGAACCAGACATGGAACAAGGGACTGGTTCAAAATTGGGAAAGGAGTACGTCAAGGCTGTATATTGTCACTCTGCCTTAACTTGTGTGCACACTACATCATGCGAAATGCTGAACTGGATCACTCACAAGCTGGAATCAAGGTTGCCAGTAGAAATGTCAACAACCTCAAATATGCAATAATACAATTCTAATGGCAGAAAGCAAAGAGGAACTAAAGAGCTTCTTGATGAGGGTGAAAGAGAAGACTGAAAAAGCTGGCTTGAAACTCAACATCCAGAAAACTAAGATCATGGAATAGGGTCCCATTACTTCATGGCAAATAGATAGGGGAAAAGTGGAAACAGTGACAGATTTTATTTTCTTGGGCTCCAAAATCACTGCTGATAGTGACAGCAGCCATGAATAAGACGTTTGCTCCTTGGAAGGAAAGCTATGACAAACCTAGATGGCAGAGACATCACTTTGCCAACCAATGTCGAATAGTCAAAACTATGGTTTTTCCAGTAGTCATTTATGGATGTGAGAGTTGGACCATAAAGAAGGGTGAAAGCTGAATAATTAATGCTTTTGAATTGTGGTGCTGGAGAAGATTCTTGAGAGTCCCATGGATAGCAAACAGATCAAACCAGTCAAACCTAAAGGAAATCAATCCTAAATGTTCCCTGGAAGGGCTGATACTGAAGCTGAAGCTCCAATACTTTTGCCACCTGATGCAGAGTCGACTCATTCGAAAAGACCCTGATGCTGGGAAAGATTGAGGGCAGGAGAAGAGGGCGACAAAGGATAAGATGGTTGGATGGCATCACTAACTCAATGCACATAAATTTGAGCAAACTCTGGAAGATAGTGAGGGACAGGAAAGCCTGGCGTGCTACAGTTCATGGGGTCACAAAGAGTTGGACATGACTCAGTGACTGAACAGCAACATGATTAGCTATACAACAGACAGGATGTCATTAAAACTATTAACAAATTACAGGACTTAGTAAGATCATTTAACAAAATTATTGGATAACAGAGCCATATATAAATCAACTGCATTCCTATATGCTACAAAATATCAATTAGAGATAATATGAAAGAAAATAATACAATAGAAAGAAAAACCATAAGGTACTAAGAAGTCTAAGATGTACATGATCATTATAGAGGCAATTATAAATATTACTAAAGAACATTAGAAAATACCTCTTCAAACTAATCTATAATTTAGTACAATTAAATCAAAATACCAGCAAGATTATTCACAGAACTTGACAAGAGGATTTTCATTATCATCCAATGAAATATAATGAAAGCTCTAAAAAATGGAGACAACACATTATCAGGGATAATTCAGGGATAGACAACACATTCAGGGATAGATAAACAGAACTAACCATATAGAACTCAGACAGACACCATGGGACACTAAATAGCAGAAGTGGCGTTTAAACCAGAAGGAATAGAAGAAATTATTCAAAAAGGATGCTGAGGCAACTCATTAGTTATATAAGAAATAACTTAAGATTCCTTCCTTCTGCCATTAAAAAAGTGAAATTCCTGATAGAAAATGCAAGTAATTTGGAATTGACATGTATACATGATATTTAAAATGGATCATCAAAAGGACTTACTGTACAGTCCAGTATTTTTAGATAAGCAAAATTTATACACAAGCTATTTGCACAGGCACAAATGAAAAATGCCAGCAAATATGTGAAAAGATACTGAAATTCACTAATAGGAAACAGAAATAAACACAAAAATGAGTTAACACTTTATACCCATCAACTTGGCAAAAATTAAAAGCATTTATAACTATTACTAACAGTAGGAATGTGGGGGAAAGGGGGCACTCTCAGCTATTTTGCTGATAAAAAAGTGAAGACTTAGAATCATTTGGAAAAATAATCTGGTAATCTCTATTATAACAAAAGATCTGTCAATGGCAATAAAAGATTAAGTTGGAACCACATCAGCTATTTGGAGGAACTTCCAGAGGATTGATGTGAGAAAAACAGGAAGGTGAAGAAATGTAGATATATGTAATCCTAGTTTACATATATAAAAACTTATATATATAGTTTATATATATAAAAACATATATAAAAAATCCTAATATAAAAACATACAAAAAAAAACCCCCAAAACCTCTGTATATGCAAATGTATATATATTTTATAAATATATATATACATATATCTGTCCAGCATAATTAACAGCACAAAAAGAAAAAAAGAATATATCCCAGGCTGTTTACACTATTCTTTTTATTTTAGTGAGTAGGGGTAGTAATTGATATTGAAAAACAGAGGGAAAGAAATAGGAAAAAAATGACCTGAGCAATAAAGCTGCATTAAAAAAAAAAGATCATGTAAGAGTTTATGATATGAAGTTATGCACTTATTTAAATTAAATATAAAAATACTTTTTATACTAAATACAAAGTTTAAAAACAAAGAACCATATGAGAAATAAAACCTGTTAAACAATGTATGAAAATAATACATTAGTATGGTCACTACTTAATGCAGTCAACAAGTATTTATTAAGAGCATACTATGTTAAATGCTAGAAATAAAAAATTTTCAAAACAAGTACAATTAAAAGAGACAATACATCAAGAAATGGTAATTAACAGGAATAATCTGAGACTGAAAACTTTACCTCATATAATATATATTACTGGAAACTGAACAGAGAGAAAAGCAGCCATCATTGGAGAAGGAGGAGAAAAAGCGTCAATGGCATTAAGAATAATGAATATAAAATATATATATAAATATAAAACATAATGAATATAAAAATATAAAAGAATAAAAATCGTGGCTCAAAGTAAGGCCTAAGTTTTTCCTACACACAACTTTGCCCCCTGAAGCAAGAACTTCAGAGTGTGAGTTGTCAAATGTTGCCTGACCCCACGCGTTCTCCGGCAGAGCAGTAGGTGTGTGGCCGTGCGGGCTGACACTCTGGGTTCCAGCCCTTGTCAGTCTGGGGCCCTGGGTGGTGCCACCCTACCTGGGTCAATCTCTGTCAGTTAAACCCCACCTCATCACCTAGGTCTGACAAAGGACTGCGTTCTAGAGCTCACACCCCAAGGGTTGCAAAAACTAGGTGCGTTCCATGAGCTTTTCTTGTGCTAGAACCTGTCTTTTATTTTTGAACTCTCATTTACTTATAATTTCCACTGGTCTTTCTTAACACCCAGGGAGGCTACTGGAATGGTCAACATGAGGGTGATCTAATGGGCACTTATATAGAAGGGATCTAATAATATCAGGGGGAATCAGCTTGTACTATGAAAAAATGTGAAAATGTAGGGGATACCTACAAAAAAAGAGTATCGGTTATGGAAACAAGAGGGTAAAGCAAATGGCAAAGCAAAAGTTTTGAAATTCAGCCTTGGAAAGGTAAGTGAAGAGAGTCCAAAATTTAGCAGCCTCAGAAAGGCTTCCACATCCCCAAATCAAACAGCATAGTCTCTAAAGGAAGAGCAGAAGAAAGGCTTAACGAGGCCACGTTAGAACATTTGCTGGACTAGGATCTCCTCTGAACTGGCTCAGAAGTCTCAAGGGAGATGGTAAAGCTATTAAGAGGACATTAGGAAAACATTCTTGGCTTCAGTGGAAGCTTCTCCTTTAATGAGTCCAAACTAAATACATTAATAAACAGTACCCAGTGCTTTTCTTAGTTGAAGTAACCATATTACTCAGCATCTCTGGAGCCACAATGACATTTCTGGGAAGGAATGAATAGCTATTTCTTCATTAGGTTTTTCACAATTGATACAGATTCTAAAAGATGAAGGAAAATACTGGGGAAGGAAACTTCAATTCATTTTTCTGTATATGCTCTCATTTTATTGAAGAGACACAAAATCTGGTTTTCTGTCAGAGCACAGACTAAAAACCACTGAGCCGAGCTCCCACGTGAATTCCTCACTTAGTCTTCACTATCTCCTACTAAGATTCCATGCCCTGCCTGCTCCATGGGTTTCTCCTTGAAACATTTTTACATCGTAAGGAATCTGGTTCACTTCAGATTATATGCAAGTATGGAATATTCCTGGTGGGGGCAGATCAGGGAACTAGCATTTTAATAGACTACAAAATGCTCTGAAAAAACATATACAAATATCTATCTCATGTTTTTCATTTTATGTAATTCAACTGAAGATGAACAAGTAATATTCAATTTATAAAAAAACAGCTAGTAAAAAAAAAAAGGCAAGTCAGGAATTCCCAAAATACCCAGTCAAGAGTTAAAAAGGTTATGTAAGATTTTATGCAAATTTTGTACCTGCAAAAGAGTTCTGATTTGGGCTTACAGTCTAAATACTTCTTTGATGTTCCTAGCACCACCATTCTTACCTCATGCCACTAAACTTAACTAATCAAAGTTACCTTACTATCAAGTGTCTGATCAAAAGGAGTCTGTAATATGACAAATGTACTATAGTGTTAAACAAACACTTTATTGTTTGCACAATCGTTCAACAAGGAAAGGCTGATGGTTACAAGCTTTACAATATTTGAATTCTGTTAGTAAAAGTTCAGACAACAACCATTCAAAATTTAAAAGAGCTATATGAATAGTCTGGGGAAACTAGAGAGCTACTTGCAAAAAAAAAAAAAAATGAAATTAGAACCTTCTGAACACCATATAAAAAAATAAGCTCAAAATGGATTTAAGATCTAAACCTAGGAACGGATACTTTAAAACTCCTAGGTGGAAGCACAGGTGGTACACTCTTTGACACAAAAAAGCAGCAATATCTTTTTGGATCTGACTCCTACAGTAATGGAAATAAAAACAAAAATGAACAAATGAGAGCTAATTAAACTTAAAACCTTTTGCACAACAAAAAAAAACCATAAATTAAATGAAAAGACAACCTATGGAATGGGAGAAAATATTTGCAAATGATGCAACCGACAAGGGTTTAATTTCCAAAATACACAAACTGCTCACACTGCTTAAAAAAAAAAAAAACTTATCAAAAAATGGGCAGAAGATCTAAATAGACATTTCTCCAAAGAAGACATGCAGATGACTACAGACACATGAAATGATGCTCAACATGACTACTTATTAGAGAAATGCAAATCAATGAGGTATCACTTCTTACCAGTCAGAATGTCCATCATCAGAAAGTCTAAGAATAATAACGGCTGGAGAGAGTATGGAAAAAAGGGAACCCTCCCACACTGTTAACCAGAATATAAAGCCACCATGGAAAACAGTATGGAGGTTCCTTAAAAAACTAGAAGTAGAGTTATCATATGGTCTGTCAATGCTACTCTTGGGCATATATCTGGAAAAGAAAACTTTTTAATTTGAAAAGATACATGCACCCCAATGTTCATAGTAGCACTATTTATAGCAGCCAACACATGGAAGCAACCTAGATGTCCATCAATAAAGAAATGGATAAAGAAGATGTGGTACATATATACACAATGGAATATTACTCAACCATTAAAAAGAACAAAGTAATGCCATTTACAGCAACATGGACGGAACTGGAGAAGCAAGTCAAAGACAAATATCATATGATATCAGTTACATGTGGAATCTAAAAAAACAATTACAAATGAACTTACTTATAAAATAGCAACAGGCTCAGAAACATGGTTACCAAAGGGAAAAGGTGGTGGGGAGGCATAAATTAGGAGTTTGGGATGAACGGATGCATACTTCTATAAACAAAAGGATGAACAATAAGGTCCTACTGTACAGCACAGGGAACTATTTTCAATATCTTAAAAAGAATCTGAAAAAAAAACTATATATATATAACATTCACTTTGCTGTACACCAGAAACTAACACAGCAGTGTAAATAAACTATACTTTAATGTAAAATATATAAATATTTTTAAAAGCAATATGAAAAGAAAATTATTGCACAACTAATGAAACATTCACCTCTCTAGAGAGACAGCAACTGAGCTACGAGAACAGTGTTGTCTGAAATGTGGCATGTGAGGTACGAAGGCCACGGAAGGTCCTTGTCAAGTTAAGAAAATCTGACATTCACATGCAGCAGCACATAAGCAGCTAAGCCTCACCAAAGGAAGTGAATTCCAGAGTGTGAGCATATCCCTATTGCTCAGACCAGGAGGAACAGGAAAAAAAGAACAGAACAGTAAACAATTTTTAAAAACTCTAAATAAGAAAAGAAGAGTGGCTTTCCCTCAATCAATTTCCAATGACTAATTCTGTGATTTTCATTAGGTGGGAACAGATAAAGCTCTGAGGACCTAAGAACTTCATTAGATCACTAAAACAAAGCAGGTTTTAGCCAAAACCACAGATTGCCTCCCTATAACACATTATATTAATACCCAGAAATCTCTGACATTCTGGAATTTTTAATGACGACTCCCAATCTCTTCACAACTTTTGACTGTCATAATTTGAACTAACATTGAATCGCACATTTTAGGAAGGCAGAAGAATATAGTGGCTGAAAGTCCAGGCATACTTACCCACCTAGAGATTCAATTTTCACCACGGCCACAAACAAAATTCATAAATTACTACTGCCATACAGTACAGGTATATCCATAAGTATTAACACCAAATAGAAAGCAAAGTGTTTTCTCTCCTTAAACACGATCTTTCCGGAACACTCTAAGCCACTTAACTTGGGAGTAGGAAAACGCGTCAGGCTAAATTAATCCTTTCCAGTTTCCACTGCACTGTTTAATCCAAAATCACCTATTAAAAGCACATAGGTTACCACATATATTAAAGTGACAAAGTATGAAATTAAACATTTCTTATCAATAGTGATCCTCTATTGTACTGTCAGAGATGGAATTCCAAAGGACTGTTCAAGCTTTTAGTCAAAATGACAATTACAATGCAAATACTCAGGCTCTGGTTTCTCAAGAATAGGGGTGGGAAGCAATCTTTCTCTCCCTCTTTCTTTGTAATTTTCTGCATTCTGTAAAGAGAGTAGAAAATAAGCATGGAAAATTTCTCTAATCTTCTCTCACAAAAAAGAACAATTGTCTCTTCAGTGCTGTTCTTACGCTCACCAGATGCAATTTGCTTTGAGAACAAACGTATAAAAATCAAGGTTTTTTTTTTTTTTAAAAAAAAGTCTACCCACATCTGTATCTAATTATTCAACAAAGTATCCTCTTCAAAGTAATTACCAACCAACAAGGGTATGTGTCCTTTTGTGAAATGGAGGAAAAATGGAATTTTAGAAAACAAAAGCAGATTTTTCTATCGGCTTACATTATAATTTCAGGTTTGCAATTTTCATTGCTAATTTTCAATGGGCACATTTCCTAAAACTTAAAAAACTTAATCTGTCAATCTAAAAGGGTTAATGATCTTTAAGAACACACAAGTACATCTGAAGAACATCACTTTTAAAGAAAAACATTTTGTAAAAGAAAAAAATAAAGCATTCCTTTTGTTTTTAAATCTTTTGGTTTCCTTGTTTCTAATTTTTTAATGCTTTATATATCTAAGAAACATTTAAAGGTAATCTCATAAGTTTCCTATAATGACAATTATAAAACATAACCAAGATGATATAATGATAATTCATAAATCTACACTAATGTTAACGAATGATTGAATGAGTGGAGAAAACGACAAAGCACTTCTGACAGTAGGATTCCAACTGATTAAGAGATATGACAGAATATTTTTTAAATCACTGTTTAGTATCACTTACAGCAGTAACTGTTTCATGAAAGAACCAATAGATGCTAAAATTTGCAGGTGAAAATATGATGAAATACAGGCTATTTTCAAGTTTCAAAGAGCTTCCCCATAACACAAATAATTAAAAAGCATAATATAGTAACTTTACAGTAGAAAAACCTGGCAAGCAACACCTTAATCAATGTTCAGTTTTCATCAGTGATGGAACAAATCAACATTACATGCCTCCTGATCTGATAACCTAGGAAAACCACAACAACAATTCTCTGGGTGTCCTGCCAGAAGTCTAAGACCTGAATCTAGTGATGAGGAAAAAAAAAAAAAATCAACAAACCTAAAACAAAAGACATTCTACAAACTAACTGACTAGGAAAAAAAAAAAAAAAAGACTGAAAAACTATTCCGGATTAAAGGAAACTAAAGAGACATGATGGTCAAAGCTTTATGTAATCCTGTGTTGTACCCTGGACCAGAAAAGGACTTTAAGTGGCAAAATTTTAATAAAACCTATAGGTTCATAGTATCGATCCAATGTTAATCTTCTGTGATAACAGAAGAGAATGTACACACCCTATTAGATTTAAAAGCATCTACATTATGTCAGCAACTAGCCTCAATAAAAACTTTTAAATATACATACACACTGAGATACATATATAAAATAATAAAGAAAGTCTGGCAAATATGAACATTAGGGGAATCAAGGTAAAGGATATCCATTATTCCTTTGTTCTACTTACTCAACTTCTTCATAAGTCTGCAATTTCAAAACAAAAATATTACCCTGGGCTTCCCTGGTGGCTCAGTGGTAAAGAATCGACCAGCCAGAACAGGAGGCCCCTGGGTCGGGAAGACCCCACGTGCCATGGAGCAACTATGCCCATGCACCACAGCTAGTGAGCCGGCGCTCCAGAGCCCGAGAACTGCAACTGCGGAGCCCGTGCACCCCGAGCCTGTGCTCCCCAGCAAGAGAAGCCACCTCAAGGAGAAGCCTGCGCATTGCCACCAAGAGTCGCCCCGCTCGCCGCACCTAGAGAAAGCCCACATGCAGAAATGAAGGGCCAGCACAGCCACAAATACACAAAATCACTTAAAAAAAATGTTACCTAAAGGGTAACAGTTTGAATTTGACCATAGTCTAGTTCAGGGAACTGCAAACTTCTTCTATAAAGAGCCAGTCAGTCAATACTCATTTTAAGCTTTGTGAGCCATTCAGTCTTTTTCACAACATCTCAACTCTGCTGTTGTGTCACAAAAGTACTGAAAATGAATGGGAGTGGCTCTGTTTCAATAAAATTTTATTTACAAAAATCGGCAGTGGGCCAGATCCAGTCCATAGGCCAGTGCGCTGATCCCTGGTCTAGTTCACACCAAAGAAAATCAATCTGAATAATTATACCTTCAGTTTCACATGTACTGAGCACAAGTTAGATGCTAGGTTAACTGTTTTATCCACATCAACTTATTTACTCCTGCACCAATGTGATTAAGTAAATGCTATGATTATTTCTGTTTTCTACAGAGGAAATGATGTGAAGACTTGACTCATTAGAAAAGACCCTGTTGCTGGGAAAGATTGAGGCAGGAGGAGAAGGGAACGACAGAGGATAAGATGGTTGGATGGCATCACTGACTCGAAGGACATGAGTTTGAGCAAGCTCCCACAGTTGGTGATGGACAGGGAGTCCTGGCATGCTGCAGTCCATGGAGTCACAAAGAGTCAGACACTGAGCAACTGAACAACAGCAGCAAAGGAAATGAGTCTAGAGAAGTTAAGGAACTTGCCCACGGTCATACATCCAGTAAAGTGCAGGCTCTGGGTTTGAACCAGGAAGGGTCATCTATATACAATGAACTGCAAGCAATATGTTGCACTTCTCACATGGATTGTCACATGCAACACCCAGGAACTAAAACCATTTTAACAACAGCTAAACAACCACCTAACCTTAGGATTTACATTACGAAAAGCCACTTTTCACAAACCTCCTGGAGCTGCTGAGAAATAAGTCCCAGTTGATCCTGCCGTCTTTCCACCAGCTCTCTTTCTGTTCGCATCTCTTTCTCTATTTCCTGAAGCCGCCGCTCCACTCGATCTGAAACCTTAACATAAACAAAGAAAGTGACATTATAGAGCTGCTAGGCAAAAAAAGAGACTAAACTGAAGAGATATTTTATGCCAGATACACTACTGCCTAAAGCATTTAAGACTATGGCTTATTTGTAGAACCGTTTTTAATGACATTTATAAAGCAGGTCACAAAAATACTCACTAAAAGTTGCAAGAGAAAACAATCATTAGTCTCCAATTAATCCAAACCTAGACCCCAGAAAAAGACTGAAATGTTTCAAAGTATAACTTGTGTCTAAAGATCAGAGTGAAAGGTAATAAACTAGAAAAGAGTGCCCTCTGGTGAGTTAGAAGACAATTACCAATTTTGCCTACAACTGTATTTATTACTTTATGAATGATAAATTGTTCTATCTATTTAGTTCTTTTTCATTTTAATTACTAAAACCATGACCTGACTTGGAAGGTTTTGATGTTTATATGCAGCAAATAATTGAAAGGGCTTGTCAACCTTTGCTACAATGATATGCTAAAAATAAACCAGCAGTAAAAGATCAAAAAATCAAGTCACATGGAAAATGTTTAATTGGGATTCTCTAAAATAAACATGAAAGAATTTATTCTCTGATGTAAGATTTTTCCTTGCTAAAAGTTATGCACATTCAAACACACTTCATGAGTATTATTATACAGTCCCCTAAATAAAATATACACTACTTGAGTACTTGCATATATTTGGTATAGGAGGATACGATAAAAGATATTTGTATTCATTTAAGAGAAGCAATATATACAGCCCTGTTACAAAAAATCTTTTGCCACAAATTCTATAGAGTCAATAAAGGTCTTGGTCACAAGGGATCTTACTGGGGCAACAGAAATACTCCAAACTAGATTATTAAAACAAGACCTGGTGCTGACTGTGGCTCAGAACGTGAGCTCCTTATTGCAAATGCAGGCTTAAACAGAAGAAATCAGGGAAAACCACTAGGTCATTCAGGTACGACCTAAATCAAATCCCTTATGATTACAGACAGTGGAGGAAATGAATAGATTCAAGGGATTAGATCTGGTAGACAGAGCATCTGAAGAACTATGGACAGAGGTTCATAGTATTATAAAGGAAGGAAGCAGTGACCAAAACCATCCCAAAGAGAAAGAAATGCAAGAAGGCAAAGGGGTTGTCTGAGGAGGCTTTACAAATACCTGAGAAAAGAAGTGAAAGGCAAGGGAGAAAGAGAAAGATATACCCAACTGAATGAAGAGTTCCAGAGAATAGAAAGGAAAGATAAGAAGGCCTTCTTCAATGAACAATGCCAAGAAGTAGAGGAAAACAACAGAATGGGAAAGAACAGAAACCTCTTCAAGAACACTGGAAATATCAAGCAAACATTTCATGCAAGGATGGACATGATAAAGGACAGAAACAGTAAGGACCTAAAAAAAGCAAACGAGATTAAGAGGTGGCAAATACACAGAGAAGAACTATACAAAGAAGGCCTTAATGATCTGAATAACCACAAGAGCAAACTTGGAAAACTCAGCAGTGGCCACAGGACTGGAAAAGGTCAGTTTTCATTCCAACCCCCAAAGAAAGACAACGCCAGAGAATGTTCAAACTATCTCACAACTGCACTCATCTCACACACTAGCAAAGTAATGCTCAAAATTCTCCAAGCTAGGCTTCAACAGTATGTGAACCAAGAACTTCCAGATGTTCAAGCTGGATTTAGAAAAGGCAGAGGAACCAGAGAACAAACTGCCAACAACCATTGGCTCATTGACAAAGCAAGACAATTGGAGCAAAACATCTACTTCTGCTTCATTGACTACTCAAATGCCTTTGGCTGTGTGGATCACAACAAACTATGAAAAATTCTTCAAGAGATGGGAATCCCAGACCATTTTACCTGCCTCCTGAGAAACCTGTATGCTGGTTAAGAAGCAACAGTTAGAACCAGACAAGGAACAACAGACTGGTTAAAAATTGGGAAAAGAGAAAGTCAAGGCTGTATACTGTCACCCTGCTTATTTAATTTATATACAGAGTACACCATGCAAAATGCTGGGTTGGATAAATCACAAGCTGGAGTTAAGACTGCTGGGAGAAATATCAACAACCTCAGATATGCAGATGATACCATTCTAATGGCAAAAAGCAAAGAGGAACTAAAAAGCCTCTTGATAAAGTTAGAAGAAGAGAGTGAAAAAGCTGGTTTAAAATTCTGCATTCAAAAAACTAAGATCATGGCATCTGGTCCCATCACTTTATGGCAAATAGATGGGGAAAAAGTGGAAACAGTGGCAGATTTTAATTTCTTAGGCTCCAAAATCACTGTGGATGTTGACTGAAGCCATGAAATTAAAAGACGCTTGTTCTTGGGAAAGAAAAGCTATGACAAACCTGAACAGTGCATTAAAAAACAGAACCATCACTTTGCTGACAAAGGTCTGTACAGTCAAAGCTATAGCTTTTCCAGTAGTCATTTACGGATGGGAGAGTTGGACCATAAAGAAGGCTGACCACCAAAAAATTAATGCTTTTTAATTTCGGTGCTGGGGAACACTCTTGAGAGTCCCTTGGACTGCAAGGAGATCAAACCAGTCAATCCTAAAGGAAATCAACCCTTAAAAGTTGCTAAAAGGACTGATGCTGAAGCTGAAGCTCCAATACTTTGGCCACCTGATGCGAAGAGCTGACTCACTGGGAAAGACCCTGATGCTGGGAAAGACTGAAGGCAAAGGGAGCAGCAGGGGATAGGATGGTTAGAGAGCATCAAGGACTCAATGGACATGAGTTTGTGCAAACTCTGCTGCTGCTGCTGCTGCTAAGTCACTTCAGTCATGTCTGACTCTGTGCGACCCCATAGACGGCAGCCCACCAGGCTCCCCCGTCCTTGGGATTCTCCAGGCAAGAACACCGGAGTGGGTTGCCATTGCCTTCTCCAATGCATAAAAGTGAAAAGTGAAAGTGAAGATGCTCAGTCGTGTCCAACTCTTAGCAACCCCATGGACTGCAGCCCACCAGGCTCCTCCATCCATGGGATTCTCCAGGCAAGAGTACTGGAGTTGATTGCTATTGCTTTCTCTGTGTGCAAACTCTAGGAGGCAGTGAAAGACAGGGAAACCTGACATGCTACAATCTACAGGGTCACAAAGAGTTGGACACAACTTAGCGACTGAACAAACAGACACAAAACTAGATTATGGTGATAGGTGCATAACTGAGTACATTTACTGAAAATTATTGAATTGCACACTTAAAGCAGATTAATTTTATGGTAAACTATAATGAAGCAACTTAGCAGCAGCAGCAGCATACCTCAAATCAGGTTTTTCTTTGAAAAGACATTGGTAAACATAAGTTCAATTAGTCAATAAAGGTTAAGCAAGAATATTCCATCAAAAATTAGTAGTTAACATTTACTAAGACTGGTAAGTCTTGGGTTTCCAACTTTGAGTGCGCAAGAGCAATTAAGATATTTACTATGATATTCAGAGTACTTTACTAAAACCTCAAAACACCCTTTAGCATCAAGCTTCTAATTTATTCTAGCAATCAACCCTAATATCCCGACAATTTACTACTGCATCTGAAATAAAGGCAGTACTTGCTGTTACAGAAACAATATTAAAAATAAAAAAATAAAGCTAATTCATTCTATTTTTATAAAATGGTAATACTGTCATTGTTCACTCAGTATGAAAATAGCAACACTTATTAAAAATAAATGATAGGGAATGATCCCAAACATAGTAAGGTGGCTATTATCAACAAAAACCAGAAAACAATGCTGGGGAGGCTGCAGGGAAACTGAAACCCTGCTGCATTGCTGGTGGGATGTACAAGTGTGCGCTCACTATGGAAAACAGTCCAGTGGTTCCTTAAAAAAGTGATTAACCACATGATTCAGCAATAGCATTTCTAGGCATACACCTAAAAGAACCGAAATCCAGGTCTCAAAGTGATTATTTGTATACCCAAGTTTGTAGCAGCACTACCCACAACAGCCAAAAGGAAGAAGCAACTCAAGTGTCCACGTGCAATGGTGGCTGCAGGGTCCGGGGGAAGGAAGACTAAGTAGCTGCTGTCTAATGGGTGCAGTTCCTGTTTGGTAAGATGAAGAGACTTCTGTATTTGGTTGGACAACAATGCGAAGGTACATAACACTACCTAACTGAACACTTAAAAATGGATAAGACTGTACATTTTATGTTCTATATATTTCACAATTAAAAATAAACAAATAATATAGAATGACAAAAATGTCTCTAATCTGTTAATATCATATATCAGAAGAAAATAACATTAAGTATTTTGTTGTATACTTGTATTCTTCAAGAGATGGGAACACCAGACCACCTAACCTGCCTCTTGAGAAACCTGTATGCAGGTCAGGAAGCAACAGTTAGAACTGGATATGGAACAACAGACTGGTTCCAAATAGGAAAAGGAGTACATCAAGGCTGTATATTGTCACCCTGCTTATTTAACTTATATGCAGAGTATATCATGAGAAACGCTGGGCTGGAAGAAGCACAAGCTGGAATTAAGACTGCTGGGAGAAATATCAATAACCTCAGATATGCAGATGACACCACCCATATGGCAGAAAGTGAAGAACTAAAGGGCCTCTTGACAAAAGTGAAAGAGGAGAGTGAAAAAGTTGGCTTAAAACTCAACATTCAGAAAACTAAGATCATGGCATCCGGTCCCATCACTTCATGACAGATAGATGGGGAAACAGTGGCTGACTTTATTTTTTGGGGGCTCCAAAATCACTGCAGATGGTGATTGCAGCCATGAAATTAAAAGACATATATACATATTTTTTTCTTTCTGTTCACATATCATGGACAAATTTCCATGACAACAAATCTACATCCTGATTTTTAACAAAGGTATAGTTTTCTGTAACTGATTAAAATAATTCCCTATTGATAATGGGATAACTGTAATTTATTTTTACTGGCATATGTTGTGACAGATACTCCTGTACAAGATTGTTTTTGTAAACTCAAAATACAATCCTTAAGTAGAATTAAGGCAAAAGGTATGAATCAAAAAATTTTTTAAAAATATGGACTTGACAGAATTTTGAACTTTTACCCAAATCTTTAATTCTAAAAAGACTGAGGATATGAAGCAAGGTATTAACCATGAATCACAAAACAAACTAATGAGAAAACTGATCCCAATACCAGTCTCCTTTTTCAGCAGCATTTGTAATTCTCAGCTCCATTTTCAAACACTCATTCATTCAGTAAGAATACACAGACACTAATTTGTTCCAGCTTAATGCTAGGCAGAGGTTAGACATACGGCAATACATGGATATATCCACAGACTCTGCCGTTCAATAACTTTTATCCATTGAAGACTGACAATGAATAAGTAATGAGAAATTTCCTAATTAAATTCAATGAGTTGAGCAACTGATGTACTTCAGGAAAGCAGGCTGTGCCTATTATTAGCATCCTATCAAAATGTAAGCAATTCAAGTAACTAAATATCGAAATCAAAACCCAAGATTATTTAGCAATTATCTACCCTACCACTATAACTGGTACATGTAATGAGACTGAGCTACCATATTTGAAGGACTCTGTTTTGAAATAATGGTTGTGTTAGGCAGTTTCTGACAGGGTTTCAACAATCTCTGCTTCCTGGTGTTCATACACTGATAATAATTTCCTCCCCTTGAGTGTGGGCTGGCCCTAGTACTTCCTTCTAGTGAACAGAATATGACAAAAGTGATGATGTGTCATTTCGATGATTAAGGAACAAAAACTCTTTCATCTTATTAGCATGTTTTCTCTTCTTGCTTGCTTGCTCTAAAGAGGCAAGCTGCCATGTTCTGAAATGCTTTGTATAGAGACCACATGTCAAAGAAACAAAAGAGGCCTCTGACCAACAGGTCATGATGCCTGATGCTTCAGTCCAATAACCTAAAAGGAGCCAAATGAGCAAGGAAGATCATCCATTCTAGTGAAGCCTTGAGATCACCGTAGCCTGTGAAAGACCCAGAGCCACACCTGAATTCCTAATCCACATTAACTGTGAAATAATAAAAGTTTAAAGCCACTAAATTTTGGGAGATTTGTTATGCAGCCATAGATAGTTAACTAATGTAAATTTCTAATTGGTTTTCAAATAAATCCTCACCCAAGAAATAAACTAGAGAGTCTGATGAAGAAGAAGAAAATATACATGTTTTTTCCACTTCATTCAGAAAATTTCTACCCACTTCACATAATTTTGTTCTCCATTTCTAATTATTAAGACCCCCATTTCATCCACGGTAGAGGGATTTTTAAATAGACAGGTAGGTGGTCAGTATTGAGAAATAGCTAAACAGTACTGAGAAAAAAATAAAACACACACACAAACCAGCATGATTGAAAACGAATAAACACACAAACTATTTTATGAATTTCATTGACTGTGTAGATCACACCAAACTGTGGAAAATTCTTCAAAGAGATTGGAATACCAGATCACCTTACCTGCCTCCTATGAAACCTACATGCAGTTCAAGAAGCAACAGTTAGAACTGGACATGGAAAAACAGACTGGTTCCAAATTGGGAAAGGAGTACGTGAAGTCTGTATATTGTCACCCTGCTTATTTAAATAATATGCAGAGTACATCATGCAAAATGCCATGCTGGATGAAACACAAGCTGGAATCAAGACAGCCAGGAGAAATATCAACAACCACAGAAATGCAGATGACACCACCCTAATGCCAGAAAGTGAAGTGGAACTAAATGCTTCTTGATGAAGGTGAAAGAAGAGAGTGAAAAAGCTGGCTTAAAACTCAGCATTCAAAAACCTAAAATCATGACATCTGGTCCATCACTTCATGGCAAATAAATGGGAAACAATGGAACCAGTGACAGACTTTATTTTCTTGGGCTCCAAAATCACTGCAGATGGTGACTGCAGCCATGAAATTAAAACACACTTGCTCCTTGGAAGAAAGCTATGACAAACTTAGCACATTAAAAAGCAGAGACATTACTTTACCAACAAAATCTGTATAGTCAAAGCTATGGTTTTTCCTATGGTCACGTACAGATATGAGAGCTAGACCATAAAGAAGGCTGAGTGCCAAAGAATTGATGCTTTTGAACTGTGGTGTTGGAGAAGACTCTTGAGAGCCCTTTGAACTGCAAGATCAAACCAGTCAATCCTAAAGGAAATTAGTCCTGAATATTCATTGGAAGGACTGATGCTGAAGCTGAAACTCCAATACTTTGGCCACCTGATGGAATGAGCAGAGTCATTAGAAAAGACCCTGAAGCTGGGAAAGACTGAAGGCAAGAGGGGGAGGGGATGACAGAGGACAAGATGGTTAGATGGCATCACCGACTCAATGGATATGAGTTTGAGCAAGCTCTAGGAGATGGTGAAGGACGGGAAACCTGTACAGGGTACAGTCTAGGCACTTTCAAAAGGATCAAATACACATCAGCTCAAATAAGATAAGGGTTTCTTTCTCTCTCATCTTACTGCCCAGAAGAAAGTAAGATAAACTGACAGGCCACTCTCTTCCCTAAGGTCATTCAGAGATCCAGGTTCCTTCCATCTGTTGCTCCATCACCCCCAGACTGTTATCCTCATCTGCATGGCTTAAGCTGGGTCCGTGCTACAACCCCATTTCAACCCAAATACAGAGAGAGGAAGTCTCAGCCAAGTGGCTTTGTTTTCAAGGAGACAACCCAAAAGGTGCATGTACCACTTCTACTCACACCTAGTCAGTCACATGGTCACAACTTAGAAAGGAAGGAAATCTAAGATACGGTCATCTCTACCTGAGTCATCACGGGCCTGGATAAAACTGCTGGGGGTGGGGAACAGGCTCATAAGAGGAGGAAGATGGGGATCTAATGCTAAAGGAAAGAAGGAACTCATTACAATGGGCCAATTAGAGAAATATAACTTCACGCATATTGCAGCTTTAAGGTAAGCCACATTTCATCCTTTTTGGAAAACAGTAACATAAATGTTAACTCTCAGATGGAAGTATTAGAAGAGGACATTTAAAATACTAATTATAAAGTTGAGCAATGTGCAACAAATTACAAATGCACATAAATTTTAATCTTATAAATCCACTCTTAGAAATTTATTCTACCAATTTACTTTCCCATGTGAAAAATGGTGCATGTTCAAGATCAATAACTGCAGTGCTGTGGATAAAAGCAAAAGATTTAAACCACCTAAATGTCCATCAATATAAGACTGGTTAAATAAATTATGGGACAGTCAATGGAATGCTTTAAATATTAAAACAAAGGAATTAGGAAACTCATGAAATACTAATATGGAACAATATCAAAAATATATTAAGTGTAAAAGGCAATATACAGAAGTGTATATTACTATGCTAATTGATAACAATAACAACAAAGGGAGAGTAACAGCGGCCACTCTAGAGGCGGTCACTTGAGTGACAAAAGGGAGCCAGCCATGCAAAAAAATGGGAAAAGAGAAGCCAATGCAAAGACCAAAATGTAGGAATGAGTTTGGCAAAACCAAGGAACCTAGAGAAAGCCAGATAATGTAGGCAGTATAGCCTACGGTAAATAATTTGAAACAGAAAAATCTCAGGGAGAGTTTTAAAAAGCCTTAGAGAAATTCAGTGTGATGACTACTTTTAAAAATCACTTGGGAGAATTCCCTGGCAGTCCAGCGGTCTGGACATTATGCTCTCACTACTGCGGGCCCAGGTTCAATCTCTGGTTGGGGAACTAAAATCTCACAAGCTAAAAAAATTAATTAATTAAAAAAATAAAATAAAATCTCACAAGCTTCTTGGCATGGCCAAAAAATAAAATAAAAATCACTTGGGAACTGTCAGCACAGATATGGACAACTGTAAGAAGCTAGAGCCCAAGTTCAATGCATTCCACTGCAGTAAACTCAATAAAAGTGATTGAACAGAAGTATTAGATGATATAGATGGAATTGAGCAAGACTGCAAGAAATAAAAAGGACAAAATTTGATAATGGATTGGAAGTGTGGTATGAAAAATAAGATCTGGAGTGAATCCTAGGTGACTGCTGGGTAGACTGTTACACACTTTCCTGAGACAGAGAAGACCAAAGGAAGAACAAATATAAACAGTTCTAAACAGAATGGCACAGGCTTTGTACCTAATGACACAGCATATATTTATAACTTTTGAAAGATTAAGATAATTTCCAATAATAAGATTATAAGGACTGCACACATTATTGCCACCCCACATTTATTTTCTATTTCTGAGACCTAAGGGAAAAGCCTAATACTGAAGAATTCTTTTTTACCAGAGTCCATATTAATCAGTCAGATTCACTGCCAAAATATCAAAATGTTCTGAATCTCTAAATTTAGTTGTAAAAAAAGCAGAATAACAATGAAAATTAGGACAGCTTTTAAAGTTAGCATTTTAATGAAGAGAGATGAAACAAAAGCAGCATTCTGTTCATAGGATTGTATTCTGGAGTTTCAATATGTTGATTCCTCATATCTTTAATAATATCTGCTGGCTTAAAATCTACTTCAGTAAGCATTAGTTATACACCCTGCCATTGTAATCTCTGCAATACCTATTTTATTCTAAATGCAGTACTGGGGGAATTCTTAGAGTTCGATTAATAATCAACTCATAAGCTGCTGGATCCATGTTTACATTTTGAATTTAGTGACCTTCCTACAGAAATAAAAATGTTTTTAAATAATCAAACTTAATGTGCCCTCCTAACACACTCAACCAGATAAAGCCCAGATAACTAATGGACTAAAATTTTTCCTATGGTATGATGCACACAAAATATTGTTTATTATCATGATTAAGTGTTGACAGAAAATGTTTCCCATAACATCATGCTAAAATAATATTCCCCTTCCAATGGGCAGTTTGAAAACAAACAAACAAAAATTTATGACACCCAAAGGATTAACAAATTAGATCTTGGCATGTGCAATAGGAACTAATACTTTCTGTCTCTCAAAGAAAAATGTGTTCTATAAACTTTCAAGATACATTTCAGTTACTGAGAAAAATGCATGATAAACAACTGTAGCCTCAGAATAATGCCCAATAAATGTGATTAAAAGCAGCTACCAAAAGAAATTGAAATTGGTAGACGACAGGAGCAGTCAGTCATTTTTCTTTATGTATTTGTACAATATTTAAAAGGTTTCCACAGTGAATGTGCATCACTTTGGTAATCTTATTTTAAAACTAAATCTGGAGGTGGGGACACAGTTGCAGCCTCTGAGAAGTTTAATGCTCAGACAACAAAACTGCATTTTCCCTGACGACAGGCTATCATGAATTCACAAATACAACACACTGTGTCAGACTGTTATAAAATATAAATGCTGACTTCAATTGGAATGAGTCACAAAATCTATACTAAGCCTTGCACAAACTGAAAGTAAACATCATGTGCCTTCAGAAGACCTAAAATTCAACAATACTATTTTTTAAGCTTTGCATTAGACAACTGTTTCTCAATCAGAACTACATACAACCTCATGAAGTTTGAGAGGATCTCTGCACAGTTAGGAGACAAATCTGCTTTGAAAGCAAATTACAGAAAGCACAAAACAAGCTGCAACATCACAACTTGATGCGAGGAAATGGCAGATGAACAATTCAACCCAATGCACAGTGAGGTGTGTACAATTTTCTAGGTTTTGACGACATAAAAGGATGTGTCCTGACGAGGTGGGCCCAGTACGTAACTCAGTAAACAGTCAGGTAGTATAAACCACTCACACCAATGAGCTAAGCACTAGTGAGGTGTGACATCTAGCTGCTCAGTCATAGCTTTTATCTAACACGGAGTAATTCCTGATGCACGGTAATGATGAGAGAACTCAGACATTCTTTGAATTCAGCTGTTAACTTCAAACTTGGTGGTTATAGTTTAGATCCACATTAACATTCTACACTACATAGATAATACTTGCTAATTTTATTTGCTATATGAAAGAAATATAAATAAAGTAACTTGGTTCGTTATGGTTTCTTTTATAAAATGGCAAAAGGTGAAACTTAGCAAATGTAATGTGCATTGTGCAAATTAGTATCTCAAACTCCAAACTATCCCACCTGTCTAACAATGTCAGAAAACAGCATGACAACTGGGTATGTCCATGGCTTACTAGATCTACAAGAACCTCAGAACAATAAAAATATTTGAGTTTGGATCAAAGTCCTTGTAAAAAGCACGCTCAAGTTATACACCTATGTAGCAAGTAAAGGAAGACTCAGCTGAAAAACTTGGTAAAATCGTGTACAATAAAAATAGCAAACACAGTAATGGAACTTGATAGAAATAAAAAGATACCAGGAGTTTCACTTCTAAAAATGACAGACTAGATGTGTATGTTAGTTGTTCAGTAATGTCCAACTCTTTGCAACCCCATGGACTGTAGCCCGCCAGACTCCTCTTTCATGGGATTTCCCAGGCAAAAATACTGGAGTGGGTTGCCCTCCCCTTCTCCAGGGAATGTTCCTAACTCAGGGATTGAACCTGCGTGTCCTACATTGAAGGCAGTTTCTTTACCATCTGAGCCACCAGGGAAGCCTGACAGACTAACTCAGACCAATCCGCCCACTGAAAATAACTTAAATAGCAAAAACTAATATTTTAATATCTGTTTTAAGGCATTAGAAAGCTTAAAATATCAAGTCAGATGAGACCGAGATGCAAGATAAAAAAGAAATCCAAAGAGGTCAATCTTCTGTCTCTTAAAGATCAGCCCATTTCTGAGCAGGCAGCAGAGACACCGAGAAGCTGAACAGCCTTTAACAGATGTGTAGGGTTAAATGAAGAAAACCAAGTTGATAATCCTTTCAAGGAAGGGTTAAACTTCCCCATCCCCACACCCCAGAACTTTGGACTGGAATCCTGAAGGACTATATACCAGTAGTAAGGATGAATCAGAAATAGTTGAAACCTGGTGCTGAAGTGTAACACTGAAATATCTTAATGATAAATGATAAGGTAATTCATGATTGCTATGACTCCTACTCTAATCTACAACAAAAAGGAAACATGTCCTTTCATGCATAATAATTATCAATTATCCGTGCAAGATTTCTTTGAAGAGATGAATATTTCTGTCATCACAAATAACCAATCAAAAACAAAAAGGCAAAAACAATGTGATCAAAATCCAAGAAAAATAAGAGATAATAGAAACAGACCTATAAAAGGTCCAGATAAGGGAGTTATGAGACAAAAGTATATAGTTTGAGGATTTTGGCAAAAAAATTACAAAGTAAAAAGAAAAGAAATAAAAATTCTAGAAATGAAATGTGTAATGACTAAAAATAAAAATCAATGGTTGAGTCTAACAGATTTGATTTAGCCAAAGTAAGGAACTAAATGAAAGATCAGAAGAAAACATACAAAATAAAGAATGGAGAAACAAATTTCTAAAATTATAAAAAATGAACCTAAGAGACAAAAAGGATAGACTGAAAAAGTCTAATATTACATGAAGTCTGAGGTCTAAAAAGAAGAGACAGAGAATAAGGCAAAAATAACTTTTAAAAAGATAACACAACTATAAACATCAGACAACAAATCAAAAGAACTAGTAAAATTGTAGAAAACCAAAAACAGGAAAAATTCAAAAGCAATTAAAGAAAAAATATGTATTATCCTCCAATAAAGAACCACTAAGACAAATGGCTGACTTCTCAACAGAAACAACAGAACCCAGAAAATGATAAAATGTTATCTGCAAAGTACAGAACTGAGAAACAACAGCCTATCTACAATTCTATATCCAGTGAAAATCTCTTTCAACAAAGAAAGTGAACTAAAGACACTTTCAGACAAATATAGACAGGATCTGTCACCAAAAGACCCACTCTAAATAAAATTCTAAATGGAATTCTATTTGGTATATGCAGATTCACTCCAAAGGAAATTTTAAAGTGTGTTCCTAAGGTACATGTAGAAACTCAGAGATGCAGAAAGGAATAAAGAACATGAAAGAAATGTAAATCAAAGAAGAATAAATATAAGAGTAAATCTAAAAGAACAATTACTATATAAAATAATAATTAAAAGATGCTTACTCCTTGAAAGAAAAGTTATGACCAACCTAGACAGCATATTAAAAAGCACAGACATCACTTTGTCAACAAAGGTCTGTCTAGTCAAGGCTATGGTTTTTCCAGTGGTCAAGTATGGATGTGAGAGTTGGACTATAAAGAAAGCTGAGTGCCAAAGAATTGATGCTTTTGAACTGCGGTGCTGGAGAAGACTCTCGAGAGTCCCTTGGACTGCAAGGAGATCCAACCAGTCCATCCTAAAGGAGATTAGTCCTGGGTGTTCATTGGAAGGACTGATGTTGCAGCTGAAACTCCAATACTTTGGCCACCTAATGCGAAGAGTTGACTCATTTGAAAAGACCCTGATGCTGGGAAAGATTGACGGCAGGAGGAGAAGAGGATGACAGAGGATAAAATGGCTGGATGGCATCACTGACTCCATGGACATGGATTTGGGTGGACTCCAGGAGTTGGTGATGGACAGGGAGGCCTGGCGTGCTGCGGTTCATTGGGTCAAAAAGAGTCAGACATGACTGAGCAACTGAACTGAACTGACTGATGTAGCTCAGTTAAATACAGAATTAAAATACATGATAGTAACAGAAAAGTGGAGGGTGAGATTAATGGGGTTACAATTTCCTAGGTCCTGCATTTGCTGGGAAGACCTTAAAGTGCTAATTTATACTAGATTTGATAAATTTAGGATGCATGTTTTAATCCTTTCACTAACTATAAAAAGAGTAACAAAACAAGGTACAATTAGCAAGATAATATGGAAAATGAAAACTAATGAATCCAAAGGACAGAAAAAAGTTTAGAAAACATCAGAAGTGGAACCAATAGAAAGCAAATAGTAAGATGGTAGATTTATATAAACTAAATTAATATTTACATTAAATACAATAGGGAAAATTCTCCTAATGAAAAACAAAGACTGTTACATTTTTTTAAACATTAAATGACACACTATAAAATAGCATAAAGATATCAAATCAAAGCATAAATCTTATAAACAGTGTATTAGTTTGACTAATACAGTATTCTCTCCAAGCAGACTTATAGAAACAATGTAATACAATCAAGAACCTGGCAAGTTTTTAAACAATTTCACACTGATTCTAAAATAAGTGCAAAGAGTAAAAAACACCAGACAAGCTTGAAGAACAAAGTAAAAGGACTTACTCTATCATATCACAACTTTTCAGAAAGGAGTATCAAGACAATGTAATGTTAAGCACTATAACCCAGACATAAAGATGACATAAAGCCAGGTCCAGCCACAGGGAAGAAAGTATTAGGTTGGTGCAAAATTAATTGTGGTTTTTGACCATGAATATTAAATCATTATAACTAGGCTCAAACACATCTTTATTAATCATAATAGGAACCATTACAATCAATACATTTTTGCCAACAAGAAATGAATTTCTTTATTCCTATAGCATAAAAAATCTGTGCATCAGGATTTGATGAACCCTTGGAAAGTATTTTCTGCCTCCTGCTGGTTGTGGAAGCATCTTCCCTGCAAAAAGTTGTTGAGATGCTTGAAGAAGTGGTAGTAGGTTGGTGAGAAGTCAGGTGAAGATGACGGATGAGGCAAAACTTTGTGTCCAATTTGTTCAACTTTTGAACTGTTGGTTGCGTGCTGTGTAGTCAGGCGTCGTCTTGAAGAAGAACCGGGCCCTTTCTGTTGACCAGTGCCAGCTGCAGGCATTGCACTTTTCAGTGGATGTCATTGATTTGCTGAGCATACTTCTCAGATGTAGTGGTTTTGCTGGAATTCAGAAAGCTATAGTGGATCAGACAGCAGCAGACCACCAAACAGTGACCATGATCTTTTTTTGGTGCAAGTCTGACTTTCAGAAATGCTTTGGAGCTTCTTCTCAGTTCAACCACTGAGCTGGTCATTGCTGGTTGTTATATAAAATCCACTTTTTATCGCATGTCACAACCTAATTGAGAAATGGTCCATTGTTGTTGCATTCAGTTCAGTTGCTCAGTCATGTCCAACTCTTTGTGACCCCGTGGACTGCAGCACGCCAGGCCTCCCTGTCGATCACCAACTCCCAGAGCTTCTCAAACTAATGCCCATTCAGTTGATGATGCCATCCAACAATCTCATCCTCTGTCATCTCCTTCTCCTCCTACTTTCAATCTTTCCCAGCTTCAGGGTCTTTTCCAATGAGTCAGTTCTTCACATCCGGTGGCCAAAGTATTGGAGTTTCAGCTTCAGCATCAGTCCTTCCAATGAATATTCAGGATTGATCTCCTTTAGGATTGACTGTGATTTCCTTGCAGTCCAACGGACTCTCAAGAATTTTCTCCAACACCACAGTTCAAAAGCATCAATTCTTCAGCTCTCAGCTTCCTTTACAGTCCAACTCTCACATCCATACACTGGAAAAACCATAGCTTTGACTAGATGTACCGCGGCAAAGTAATGTCTCTGTTTTTTAATATGCTGTCTAGGTTGGTCATAGCTTTTCTTCCAAGGAGCAAAATGTTGGTGCATGGAATAAGAAAAGACAACACTCCAAAATGATGATTTTTTTGATTTTTCATCAGCTCATGAAGCACCCACTTATCAAGCTTTTTCACCTTTCCAATTTGCTTCAAATGTCAAACAACCACAGAATAGTCTACACTGAGTTCTTTGGCAGCTTCTCACATAGTTGAAAGGGGATCAACTTCAATGATTGCTCTCAATTGGTCATTGTCAATTTCTGATAAAGTTGCTCCTCGTCTTCAAGGCTCTCATCTCCTTGAATGAGAGTGGTTCAAAACTTCTCGAACCACCACTGTGCCGTACGCTCATTAGCAGTTCCTGGACCAAATGCCTTGTTGATGTTGCAAGTTGTCTCCACTGCTTTATTATCACTTTGAATTCAAATAATAAAATTGCTCAAACTTGCTTTTTGTCTAACATCATTTTCATAGTCTAGAATACATATAAAATAAATAGCAAGAAGTCATTAGCACAGAAACATAAAGCAAGAAATGTGCATTAAAATGATATACAACATAACCACATTTAAGAATGTATTCCAATATCAAAGGGCAAACTTCAACAATGCAAAAACCACAATTATTATACATCTGCACCAACCTAATAGAAATGATCAGATAATATTAACTGATGTAGGGATACAGGGGAAGACAAGTATCATATGACAAGTATCATATCACTTCTAGGTGGAATCCAATGAACTTTTTTCCAAGGAGAACCAGTTTCACAGATTTAGAATTGAAATTTATGGTTACCAAAATTTAAAAAATGAGTTGGGCAGGGAGGAATCAGCTGGTTCATATAAACTTATATGCACTACTATTTTATAAAACAATTCACAAGGACCCACTGTATAGCACAAGGAACTCTATTCAAAAAGAAAGACTGTGTGATATGAGCACTGGGATAGACAAATTAACCAGATGATTGGACAAAGAGTCAGTAACAGATGACTGCACATATGAACATTTTATTTATGATCAAGACAGGACTGTAAAGTAGTGGAGAAAGGTAGTCCTTTCAGTAAATGAGACTGAATCAACTGGATATCCATACAAAATGTATGACCTCTGCTTCACACCAGAAACAAATATTAATTTCAAGTACATAATAGATTTTAATGTGAAAAGTAAAACACTATGCTCCCAAATGATTATATAAGGGAATATTTTCATGATTTTAAAATAAGGACCAATTCCTTAAATAGGTCAAAAAAGCACTAACCAAAAAGATGGAAAATGAACTAAATTAAATTTTAACAAAAGACTCAAATTAAGAGAGTTTAAAAACAAACAAACCAAGAAAAAACAAAGAAACAGCTGTGGAATGGGAGACAACAGTTGCAAAACAGATAACTGACAAAGTGCTCATGTACAAAATTATTAAAACCTCCCACAAATCAGTAACAAAAAGACAATCAATCCAATAAACAAAAGTGGGCAAAAGAAGAATCAGCATCTCAAGAAAGAAAATAGCCAGTAGCCAAACATGAAAAGATGCTGATCACCATTAATCATGAAAATGCCAATTGGAACCATGATGAGACACTGTAAGCACCTAACACAATGGCTACTACTGAAAGACTAACAACACCAAGTCTCTGAAAAGCGACAGTCTCTCACACACCGCTACTGGGAGTGTAAACGAGGGGAGCCACGCCGGACACCTGTCTCTCAGTATCTGCTAAACTGGAAGGCACCTAGCAATTGCACTCCATGTTACATACCAACAGAAATACATGCACATGTGCACTAAAATAGACTGGTAACAATAAATTATTTGTAATGGCCCAAAATTTGAGATAACTCAAATATCTATCACAAAATGTTAAAATAACTGCAGTATATCCATACAATGTAATACTAAGGACCAATAAAAATGAACAAACTATAAGTTCATGACATATCACCCAGAGATATCACAATCGTGGTCAGCAAAAGAAGTCAGACACACACACAAAAAATATGCCTACATGGTTCCATTCACATAAATAGCTAAAATAGGCAAAACTAATCTATGGGTTCAAGAGTCAAAATCATGGTCAGAAAAGGAGAAATTAGTGATTGGGAGGGGTGCATAAAGAGGCTTATTGTGCACTGGCAATGTTCTGTTTCTAGATTTGGGTTGTGGTTTCATGAGTGTGCTTACCTTGTAATGATTCATCAAGCTATACACTAATACATGCACTTTTCTGTTAGTACATTATATTTCCAAACTTTTTAAACTAAAAATAAGAGAAATTAAGTTCATCTCTTTGAAAATAGAGCATATCCATCTCTTAGCATATGTGGCAATAAATTCAAACTCCAAAATAAGTTCAGCATATTATGTAAGAACCTGTATACATAGTAACACCTGGAGAAAAATTACAACTGCAAAAAAATTATCTGCTTTTATTAGGAACCTCTTAATTTTAATAAAACAAGAAAAGAAAATTTTGCCACTACTCTCAATTATGTACATTTTCTCAAATAGCTGACTTAAATTTTTTGTTGTTGTTGTTTGTTTGTTTGCCTAGGTCGGATTGCTTTGTGGTAAATGAATGAATGAATACACAGTGCTCCTGAAATGGATAAGTTTGCAACTGGACAGTTTTGTGACCACTTCAACTGATAACTTTTTCTCCGGAAGAAAAAAAAACAACTTGATGATGCAAAGAAATGGACACCGTATATACTTTATTTTTAATCTTAATTCCAGCAAGAATAGTGATTTCACAAAAAGAAATCACTGAATAAAGAGTGTCAACAATCTGAGTTTGAGATAAAACTCAAGAATTAGGGCTTTTGTTTTTTCAGTCAGCACCATGTCAAACAAAAAAGAGAGCAAGGAGGCCTTTGCAGTAGTGGTGATCACATGCTTCTGAGATGACTTAAAAATACTTAACAGAGTGCTACAGAATCACTACCAAAAAATTCTGTATTTCTCAAATATCATTTAATAAAAGCACAACATCACTGAGTCAATAAAATTTAAAGTATCTTTAAAATATTCATAGCAAAACTCTAAAAATTAATTCTATCTCTAGCATAATACCACTATAAATATTTCAAGCCTAAATACTTAAAATTCACGAATATTTTGGACAAAATGGTATATACTACACAAGTAGTTAAAATCTACTACACTGTAGACTGTGATTATGACCAGCTCAATTACGCTAGCACCTGGGTATGAAATAAAACTTTCTATGAACAAGGAGATCTCACCACATCTTGTTTTTGGGCTTCATTAAGTTTTTCAGTCAGTTCTTCCAAAGCCCTTCTTGTTGCAGCATCCGATCTAGGCAAACAAACAATCAACAACAAAAAAAATTTAAGTCGGCTATTTGAGAAAATGTACATAATTCATGAAACTTACAACATCACAATATGATATTACATAATACTCTGCGGCAGTGGGTCTCAGAGGTTAGCGAACATATGAATCACCTGGAGGACGTGTTACACAGTATCTATCAGTAGGTCTGCATTGGAGCCCAAGAAGGCATTCCTACAGATTCCTAGGTGATGCTGATACTGCCCGTCTGGGGACTACATTTTGAGAAATAATGCTATACTACATCACCACCTTCACTAAAAAAATAAAAATAAAAATAGGCTATAATTCTAAATTTAAATAAAGAAGAATGAAAGAGGTAAGGAGGACAAAACTCTTGATCTCACATCCTCTCCAGCAATTCATCATCAAATTACATTTGAGATTACTGTACAAACTCTGCCCTCACTGATTTATCTCCCATTACCTCTTTCCCATCAAATTAATAACACACATGACAAATAATCGATCGTACAGGAAACTTACAAAGAAAAGTAGAGCCCTTTCTCTCTCACATTTATCTGGTTCCAATCCCCACTGGCAACCATGCTCGCCTAACACATTCTTAATTCTTTTGCTGATTACCGCCAACATTTTCAACTCTAGATATTTTCAACTCTGTTTCGAAATATTTAACTCACTAACACTGCTCTCTGTTTTCAGATAAATTTATTACTATTTTCAGTTCTTTTATTAGTCACCTGTATAACCTACTTAATATATTTATATCCATTATGAACTACTTCACTATAGAGAATTAATACTTTTCTCCTTACATTCTATCATGCTCATATTTTAGTCAGCTTCCTACCTGGATCACTAATTTCCCTGTGCTTTTGTTTTTTTCTACTTTCCCATTATCTTTTGACCTTATTAATACATCATTGATATCTTTCTCCCACTTATTATTGAATCATCTTTTAAGAATCTATGCCATTCTTCCTGATTACATTCGTCTCAAAGGCTACTTACTTCCTGTTCTAATTCAGTGATTAATTCCTGGACCTGCTATATGGCTATCACAGTGGGAATTACTTTCACTGAAGTGCTTGGTAAGTTTTACTATTTCTTATAACCTATATCTTCCTTTCTCTTAACTGTCAGTTTATTTCACTTGTATGCCCTTAGTAATTTCCTCAGAAAGCAGCTATCTTAAGTGATAGACTTTTTTAATTGCACCTCTTTCTGGGCTTTTGTGGTTCCATGTGCTGCTGGATTTCCCATCCCTGACTAGCTCTTGCCCTCAGGCAAGCTCTTCTTTTTATATGGCTTTTAAATATCGAAACTCCCAGAACTCCTGTCCTTAATGCTCTCCCTACAGGTTCCCTCTGGATATCATTCATTATCATAGTTTCAAATACCACTTCTATATGCTGACCACTCATAAATTTCTCTAATGGAGACTTTTCCTTTGAGTTCCAGGGTAAATGTCTGGCTGCATTTCTTATGTTTCCACTTGGATGTCTCACAGGTATCTGAAACCTAACGTATCCAAGGCCAAACTCTTAGTTTCTAAGCCTCACCTACCCCTGACCTTCCCTGGTGGCTCAGACAGTAAAGAATCTGCCTGCAATGCAGGAGACCGGATTCAATCCCCAGGTTGGAAAGATCCCCTGTAGGAGGAAATGGCAACCCACTCCAGTATTCTTGCCTGGAGAATCCCAGGGACAGAGGAGCCTGGTGGGCTACAGTCCATGGGGTCGCAAAATAGTCGGACACGACTGAGCAGCTAACACTTTCACCTACCCACCAATCTTCCATATTTCAAAATGGGGAAAATAATAATTACCACTTCATTAAAATTGTTTTAAGAAATAAACCTAAATCTACCTGACATGAAATGTGTGCAATAGCATTTAATGGTGGTAGTAGTAACAAGCATAACAGTAAGGTCTTTAATCCTTATTACTAAATTTCCTGCCTTCCTTATAGAGGAGAAGAAAAGTTATGCAGACTACAGTTGATATGCAGAGATTTAACATTTATAGCTTTCACTCTTTTTGCTATAGCAACATAAAACTGGCATGCTGAATGATTTCATTAGCTAGAATAGGAGTTAGCAAGTGAATTTGGTAAATGAATTTCAATTAACCTTTTTCTCCCTAATCATTGCTCTATACAGATTGTGACTTTTGCAATGGGATAAAATGTTTGTTCCTTGAAAATTATGGCCTCTAGACAGCCAGTGGGAATTTGCTATATGATGCAGGGAGCTCAAATCCAGTGCTCTGTGATAACCAAGACGGGTGGGATGGGGTGGGATGTGGGAAGGAGGTTCATAAAGGGGATATATGTACACTTATGGCTGATTCATGTTAATATATGGCAGAAATCAATATAATATTGTAAAGCAATTATCCTCCAATTAAAAATAAATTTAAAAAGAGCAAGAAAATATGGCTTCTAAATGAAAGCCAACTGTTACTACTTATGATGAAAATAAAGACAGAGAAGAAATCTTAAATAAAGTGATACTTCTTGGGACAAACCAGAATTGACAAAATTGTAAAAACTGGGCAGATGTAAACAACTGGCCTTTGAAGATTTCAACTGAAAGCTAAGAAGTCTGACTCTACAAGGGCTCGTGCCCATGGATGAACGCTGCATCACGTTTGCACCAATGCCAGTCAGGTGGTCCCGGGCACTCTCTCCAATGCACTGGCTTAGCCGAAAAGTTCATTTGAGTTCTTCCATAAGATACTACAGAAAAACCCAAATGAACATTTTAGCCAACCCAATGTTGGCATATTTACCTCTTGACTAATATCTAACAACATCTCTCCACAATGCCAGCATTCCATTGTAATAAAATAAAATGTTTTTAAAAGTATGAAATTAAAAAAAAAAAGTATGAAATTAACTTGTCTAACACTGAGTCATGATATATTGCAAATTCAAAGAGTTTTGAACTGTTCTCGTTATACACTTTAAAATACAAGTATAAAAACACAGTACTTATTTTGTAAACTCATGTAAACATGTCAACTACAGAACCTGTTTTATTCTCCTGACAATTAATTCCTCAACAAAAATCATTTTCGGCTTTTACCGGCTTCTTCTGGCAAGCTCCCGGTTGAAATCATCTCCAAGGCGAACTTGTTCACTGCTGAGGTCTCGGAGGGACTGATGAAAAGCATGAAACTAAAAAAAGCAAAACAAAGTTATCCATTCAGGATTCTGTTGAATTCTTCCATGAAGATTCATTGACAGTAAGACAGGAGAACTTGTCCTTTGCAACAATACACAAATTTTTATAATGTTATCAAGACACAATAAAACAAATGTCTATTCTAAAAGATACAAAATATTCTTTCCCAAAGAAAAGTTTTTAAAACTATATGTAACATTAACTATTACATGCTCTATAATGCAATATTTCACTCTTGACAGACACTCTGGAAAAGTGGTTCAGAAACTTTTTCTGTAAATAGTACAGTAGCAATTATTTCAGGCTCTCGGGCTATATGGCGTCTGTCACGATTACTCAGCTCTGCAATTATAGCACAAAAGTAGCCATTAAACAAATGAGCATGACTGTGCTACAGTAAAGTTTTATTCAACTAGACCATGTGCCTCAGTGTGCCAACCCATGTTGCCAAGAAAACCTTGCCCACATGCACCAGGAACCATGAACAAGAATGTGTGGAGCAGCACTGTTCATGATGAAAACACTGAAAACAAACGTCCATTAAGAATGGAATGGAGACAAACTGCAATATAGTCTTCCGGTGGAGTATCACACAGCACTGAAAATGAAATGATCAAACCTATCTACACTTCAAAAACAAAACATCAAATGAAAAAGGCAAGTTAGAAAATACATACTGCATTATTCCACCTATATAAAGGTTAACACAGGCAATACTAAATAAGATACAAGTAGTAAAAATGGTATTTTTAAAAATCAAGAGAATGATTAATACAGAAAGCAAAATAGTTGATAGCCCTTGGGGAAGGGAGGAGTGTGTAAGAAGTTTCGGGTGTATTATAATCCTCTATTTCTTGGTCTGGGTGGTGGTTACATGGATTTTTCACATTATTGTACTTTTAATGGTAAATAGATATGCTATACACATATGTGTAGGCTATACTTTATAACAAAAAAGTAAGCTATGCAGACTTGCAGAAATACCAAATTGATTTTTTCAACAAATGCACACTGAGCAGATAATGAGTGCCAGCAACTGTGCTGGGGGGAAAATGGCTCAGAATTTAACCTAAGAGACAGATACGCAAACAGAAGCACAAACACTGCACTGGGGCACTAGGAAAGTGCGCAGTCACATGGAGCTACGGGTCACCTAAGATGTGGACTGAAACAAGGAATAGCTAGTGAAAGGAGCAGAGCTAACACAGCTGATGAGCAGCAGACCATTCACTTAGGCTTTACCATCAGGATTTTCCAGTTTTGCAAAGCAGAATCCCAGGACCATCTTTGACCCCTCCTTTACACTTATTCGCACCCTACCCAAATGGTCATCCGATCTTCAAGATCTTTCATTTTATCCACCAAATAATTTTTAAATCTACCGCCCTCTTTCCAACTCCATCTACCTTCATCCAAGTGACCATCAGCTCACACCTAGAACACAGCAGCATCCTTCATACTGGTTGGTCCACACGACTTCATTTTCTACACTGAAGCCAGGGCGATTTTTTTTTCAAAATGATTGTCACCCTCTTACATGGCTGCGCAGAGTATCAGTTTCGTACTTCTTCAGCCACGTGGCCTTCTGTAAATTACACAGAGCTGCTCTCTTCCCCCCTGCCAAGCTATCTGTTGTACCTCAAACGATTCTTAATCAACTTTCGGACCTCAGCTTAATCAGCCTTCCTTTGGGAAGCCTTTCCCGACTGGAGCAGGTTCCTCTACAGAATACTCCCACAGCCCTAGGCTTTTTTCTGTTACAGCATGCATCTCAGATTGCAATTTTGGGTGTATTTACATACTTTTTGATTAGCATTTAGCTCCCCATCTAAATTGTAAGCTCCATGAAAAGGCAAGGTTTTTGCTCATCACTGTTTCCAAGTACAAGCACTGTTCCAGGAGAGAAGCACTGAATAAATAAAATGAAAGAGTGAGCAATGTTAGGATGTTGTTATCTGCTCTAGGTTTAATCACATAACCAACACTACTAGTCAGTTGCAACTACCAAAAAATAATAGTCAAGGAAAAGTTTCTACAAGGTGTCTTCTAACGGACTTAGTCCTTTTATCTTTTTATCTTATGCTATAAGAAGCACAAAATACAAAGCAGTATCCTAAAAAACTGTGAGCTCTCAATCTTAAAACTACCAAAACAAAGATGTCAAAGTCAGCAATATCTCCTAGCCATTATTAATTTAGCAACCCAAAGCAACAACAACAAAAACTTTCAGATCTTGCAGAGACGTTTAAAGCAAAAAAAGTATATCCATAGAACTAATACTTTCAAAATCTTTCATGAATACATAGAAAAAGTTTAGAATTTCTATTTCATAGAAAATGGCTCCATCAATGATTCAACAATAAGAAAAAAATTATGGAAAAAATCAATAGGTTAACCACAAAAAGACTAATTTGCTCATAGAAAGTAGCTGACACAGCAGAGCTTCCAGAACAGTGAGCCACCTGCGCAAGGGAACAAAACAAAATATAATCTTCCATAACAAGTTCAAAATAAATGTACGATGGTAATCAACAGACTGAAATAAAATAGCTTACTTCGTTAAAAAATCGGTACAAAGTTAGTGATGATCAAACAGTTAAAACACAGCCACAAAATTCAAGTGTTAGTCATTTAAACAGAAATGGGAAGAATACAGACTACAGAATGGGAACAAAGTACCTGGCCCACGTCATCAGTGTCCGGAACAAACCGGACACCAGTTCTGGACTTATTTCGTTTAATACCCTGTTGATCCCCATAGTCCTTGAGAGGCGAGGTAGGTTGAAAGCGGTAGCTCTCTTTACAGAAGAAAGAAAAGAGAAAGGATTAAAAAAACTATATAAGAACAAACAATCTAAACTTTCACTCAGGAAATACATAATAGACATGGATATACACATATGCACTTAACCCACACTATTTCCCATAGATAATCACAAACAAATCTTGCTATGGCCATAAAATTCCACAAAATTGGCATTTATCTTGCTCTTAAAGCAGATAAAATGAACAACTGAAGTGACCTGAAAATAGAACACATCAAAAATTCTAATTGGCTGTAATTTTCAAGGAAGCGATAGAATATTTTCTCTTACATAAACATAGTAAGTTGCTATAAAAATAACTTCTATGATTCCCCAAAATAATATTAATAAAACAGAAATTTTCAAACAACAAATTATCTAAAATCTGAATGGTGTTTACAAATCAGTATAAATGAACTAAACTACATAAAGAAAAATAGCCGACTGTGATTTTTGGTCATTATCATGACCAACAGCAATATTAACAGTGCAAGCTACTGAAGTTCACTCTAATTGCCTCTCTCCACTGCAAACTTTTACAAGTTTTCGCTATTCAAACATGAACCTCAGTGCTGTAGGAAAGGATATGTATGCTCAGTCACTCAGCTATCTCTGACATCTTGTGACCCCATGGACTGTAACCCACCAGGCTCCTCAGTCCATGGGATTTTCCAGGCAAGAATACTGGAGTGGGTTGCCACTTACAGCAAAGTATAAGTAAGGTTAATTAGAGGCAAACTAAGCATTATCACCTTTTGTGCAGCCACTGAAATCTAGCTGCACAAAAAGGATAAAACTCCCCTGTTCTTGACTTTTGGACTCTGTGGGAGAAGGCGAGGGTGAGATAATCTGAGAGAATAGCATTGAAATATGTATATTATCAAGTGTGAAACAGATCACCAGCCCAGGTTGGATGCATGAGACAAGTGCTTGGGGCTGGTACACTGGGAAGACCCAGAGGGATGGGGTGGGGAGGGAGGTGGGAGGGGGTATCAGGATAGGGAACACAGGTAAATCCATGGCTGATTCATGTCAATGTATGGCGAAAACCACTACAATATTGTAAAGTAATTAGCCTCCAACTAATAAAAATAGATGGAAAAAAAAAAATAATAACACCCACAAAATAGCACCCACAAAAAAAATTAAAAAACTCCCCTGTTCTTAACAACGGTCACAGGTTATTTCATAATAAGACATTTGAAGAACTATGACGCTAAGATAAGACTTATAATCTAGAAAGTACACCACATAGCAAATCCTATTTGTGTTTGTTTTGACTGGAGGCAGACAATTCAATCAAAGTTCTGTCAGGTAAAGCTTTACATGGTCTACAGAGCCTGAGAAGAACCAAAGTAACAGAATATCAAAGTCCCATTGAACATGTTTCAAAATATTCACTATAAAACTTTGTATCTTCTTAAAAAAAAAAAAAACTTTGTATCTTCTAGCACCTTATTTGTAGGATTTTAACTATGGGTTACATTTGTCTAAATACTACATGTCTTCAATATGTATTTCAGGAATATTTTTAAGACAAAGAAAAGAAAGAAAAGATTTTCAGAACATCTGAAAAATTTACCTGTCACAGTGCCACCATCGAGGTCACTTGTACTCAGACTTGTAACAGAAATACTTCTCCCTCCTGAGTTTCTCGATAACCGTTGACTCCGCAGTTGGCCTATCGATTGTTCCAAGCTTTCTTTTAACTAAATTAAAGAATAGAATGAAGGGAGATTTATTCTTCTTAAACAACTTACAAATACCCTACAGATTTGTAAAGCTATTTCTGAACTATTGGTGTTCCTAAAGAGAATTTATATCACAGAAAATTCTGAACTAAGTTATGTCAATAGAAATATAAAAACAGTAAACATAAATATTTTAAGAACTAACTCTAACGTGGATTTAAATACCATGTGTCCCCACCTATTCCATCTTTGTATTACCAGAATGCAAAAGATATGTCTACTATCCAAGGGTTTACAAAATCAGATGGATGTTCCACCCATGCCTAGAAACATAAAAAGGCCAACACATCTGAAAAAGAGAGAAAAAATTTTCCTCTGTTCTAAACATTCCCTCAGAAGCCCCAGATCTGTAACAAACAGGAAAATGAACAGCTGTCAGAGTGACTGTTATGAAAAAAATGTGCACTGCCCAACCCTGCATCAGAACATCTCTTTCACGCATTCAAAGACTTCAAATCCCAGAAAACCATGTGGTCAGATGTTAGACTATTAGTACAAACAATGAACTAGGATCACAGTTGTCCAAATGCTCTCTTCAGACCAGCAGAGAGTTAGCCAGCAGGGGATATCAGATGGCATCTTTTTAGACCTAAAGAGCTACGACAAATAAAAACACACTTAATACTGAGAATAACATCCAGAGCTGTACAGAGCTATCGACCTGAAAAGAGGATTCAGCTAAAATCTGAAGGAAAAAGAGTAAATCTAACGACGATCCACATCCCATGAATTGCTGAGAAACTTCTGGTCTAGGCATTTTAGCCAAGGATGAATAAAAAAATAATACTAATAAAAATAATGCATGGATCCAGAAAACAAGTCATCTATAACTCTTTAAAGAGAATGTCAAAATAAAGCAAGTGATGGAAAAGAGAGGGCTTCCTAAACCCAGCCAAAATTAAAGGTAGAACATCACTTATGGAGGGATGAGTTGGTTTCCTTGAGAAACTGCGCAGAAAGAAAGTAGCTTCAGCTGAAGGAAGAGCACAGCTGAAACAGAATATGAGTCACAAGTGAGCAAATGCTTTTCCATTTTGGTTGTTCAGATTTAGCTCTTCTGGAGAATCAAGGTTAAAATAGCCTGGATTAAAAGGAACAGTGTTAGAATTATAAGAATGTATTTGTATTGCCACTCTCATTTCTGGAAAAAAAACATACCCTCTGTTCCCTGCTTCTCTACATTGGGGTGTGTACAATACCATCCTGCCTGAGCATTCACCAGGTGAAGGGCCCAGACTATCAATCCAAGGAAACATACTGATGAAGCCTGGGAGAACTAAGGTCTACCTAGAGAGTAATTAACACACAAGTAAAATAAAACTAAGATTAACATATAGGTAGACGAGAGGTCTTACATAGAGAACTTAGAATAGCATATCAGTAATCCATGACGAGAATAAAATTGTACAATGTTAAAATTAAAAACTTCAAATCCAAATTATAACATGAAAAAAAGCAACTAAAATGGTAAAATGTCTTTAGATAACACAAATTAACGACAGAAACAGTTCTACCAACGTTTCCTGTGTTTATTGTTTGCACCTTTTCAAGCTAAGCCTGATGTCAGTATCCTCTTTTTTCATAGCTTATTTTTTTTAATTGAAGTAAAGTTGATTATATTTTTGGAAGCAAAGTCAGCTGACATTTCTAATTACTGCATCTTTTGGAAGGTAACTTGCCCTTTATAGCTCTGGCTATCTTTAAGATTTTCTCTTTGACTTTGAGTGTCAATCAATGGTTTTACAATGATATGACTATATGTAGTCTTATTTGTAGTTATTCCGTTTCTGACTCACAGAGATAATGGAATATGTAACCTGATCTCTTTCATGTGCTGTAACTCTTCAGCCACGTCTCCTCATCCCTTCTGCCCTCTTCCCTTCTCCTCTCCCTCTCCAACCAGCTACATTCAGGTGATACTGTTTTACCAAATCCCATGTGTCATCCATGCTCTCCTCTCCTCCTTTCATTCCCCCATTTTTCTTTTTGAATATATTTTGCTGGTCTATCTCTCAATTTATTAATTCTCTCTTCAAATGTATACAAGCTGCTGCTTAATCCATCTGTTGATGTCTTCTTTTTCCTAATTTGTTTGTTTGCTTATTTTAGTTATATTTTGCAGTTTCCCTTAATTTTTTTCTGGTTACAAGAAGCCTTAGTTGGGTACACAGGATCTCTGATCTTGCAATTCAGGATCTCCAGTAGAGGTATGAGGGACCTTTAGTTGCAGCCCGTGGGATCTAGTCCTCTGACCAGGGATTGAACCCAGGCCCCCTGCATCGGGAACATGAAGTCTTAGCCACTGGACTACCAGGGAAGTCCTTGTGATTTTCATTTGATTTTTTATCTTTTAGAGTTTTCAATTCTATGTCAACGTTCTCAATCTTACTTTCTTGAACAGGTTAATCATAGTTATTTTATAGTTCATTACTGGTTCTTTTTTCCCCTTGGTTTTCAGTCATTTTCTCATGCCCCTTGCACTTTCTTATGCCTGAGTATTTTTTAATCATGTGGCAGATGTAAGAAAAACTGTACAGTTAATTTAAAGTTCTGGAATGACATCTTCCGTCAGAAGGGATTTGGTTCTGCTTCTATCAGAGAGTCAGCCTAGGTCACCAGGAAACCCAAAGCGCCTTAATTTGTTAGAACTGAGATGGTTCAAAGCTGGGCTTTTGTCCCCATCAGCACTGTAAATTATTTTCAATTTATCACTGCTCTTACTTTCAGTTCACCATTTTCCTAGGTTATCGCCCTTTGGGGTCTCAGTCAAAAGCTTGAGGATTCCCAAATTCCAATTCTGGTCCCTGCAAGCCTCTTTAGGTCTACTGACAGCTCTAATCCTGTCCACTTCTAAGCCACCTCCTTTCAGATCAGCTACTGCCTTGACAGAAGAGGAGTCCCAAATGCAGGACTCTTCCTTCCAAACGTCAATTTTTGCCAGATCTTGACTATTATATTCCCCATTATGTTGGTAGATCTCTAATAGTTTAGTAAAATTTTTTACACTTTTTTCACCTATTCCGTTGTTCTGCATGGGAGAGTTGATCTAAAGCAATCTCATCAAATACGCCAGAAGCAGAATTTGCCAGCATCCTTTTTACACTCTTCTGTGCTCAGTCCCTTCAGTTGTGTCCAACTCTTTGCAACCCTATGGATCACAGACCACCAGGCTCCTCTGACCACGAGATTCTCCAGGCAAGATACTGGAGTGGGCTGCCACGCCATTCTCCAGGGCATCTTCCTGACCCAGGAATCCAATCTGTGGCTCTTGTGTCTACTGCATCACAGGCATATTCTTTATCCACTGAGCCACCTGGGAAACCCATTATGTGGGTTTATTTGCTAACAAATCCTGAGCTGTAACTAAAAGCTGATTAAGAAGATGAATTAACACACACACACAAACACACACACAATCCCTGCTAACAACAAAAACTCACCATGGAACATATGGGAAAATATGCAGAACAAGAGAAATGATACATTACTCCCAAAATCTAGGAGGAATAACAGATGTTATAAAATTGATCATTTCAGAAATAAGATAAAAAGTTAAGACAAACTGTTCAGCAACCTCATTTTAAAACTCTCAAAAGATATGCCATATGCCATTGAACAGATGAACTAGCTAATATATAAAGATCAAAAAATGAACTGTAAAAGGTAAAGAGGTTAAAGATTTATTTTAATCACTCCTGCAAACATCACAGCAAAAACAAGTCCACCACCTAAGACACAAACTAAATGTAATAAAATTAAAAACTACACTTAAAGTAGCAATAAAACAACAGACACCACACAAAATCTAGTTATGATGTACCAAACCAATTTGCTAACTCCTAAAATAAAAAAGCAAAAAGATAAAAAGATATGGATGGAGGTCCATGACACTATACAGGAATCAGTGATCAAGGCCATCCCCAAGAAAAAGAAATGCAAAAAGGCAAAATGGTTGTCTGAGGAGGCCTTACAAATAGCTGAGAAAAGAAGAGAAGCTAAAGGCAAAAGAGAAAAGGAAAGATATACCCATTTGAATGCAGAGTTCCAAAGAATAGCAAGGAGAGATAAGCAAGTCTTCCTCAGTGATCAATGCAAAGAAATAAAGGAAAACAATAGAGTGAGAAAGACTAGCGATCTCTTCGAGAAAATTAGATACCAAGGGAACATTTCATACAGAGAGACAGAAGCAGTATGGACCTAACAGAAGCAGGAGACATTAAGAAGAGGCGGCAAGAATACACAGAAGAACTATACAAAAAAGATCTTCATAACTCACATAACCACGATGGTGTGATCACTCACCTAGAGCCGGACATCCTGGAATGCAAAGTCAAGTGGGCCTTAGGAGGCATCACTACAAACAAAACTAGTAGAGGTGATGGAATTCCAGTTGAGCTATTTCAAATCCTAAAAGATGATGCTGTGAAAGTGCTGCACTCAATATGCCAGCAAATTTGGAAAACTCAGCAGTGGCCACAGGACTGGAAAAGGTCAGTTTTAATTCCAATCCCAAAGAACAGCAATGCCAAAGAATGTTCAAACTGCCACACAACTGCACTCATCTCACACGCTAGCAAAGTAATGCTCAAAATCCTCCAAGCTTCAACAGTACAAGAACCGTGAACTTCCAAATGTTTAAGCTGGATTTAAAAAAGGCAAAGGAACCAGAGATCAAATTGCCAACATCCTCTGGATCACAGAAAAAGCAAGAGAGTTCCAGAAAAACATCTATTTCTGCTTTATTGACTATGCCAAAGCCTTTGACTGTGTGGATCACAACAAACTGGAAAATTCTGAAAGAATACCAGACCACCTGACCTGCCTCCTGAGAAATATGTATGTAGGTCAAGAAGCAACAGTTAGAACTGGACATGGAACAACAGACTAGTTCCAAATTGGGAAAGGAGTATGTCAAGGCTGTATATTGTCACCCTGCTTATTTAACTTATATGCAGAGTACATCATAAGAAATGCTGAGCTGGATGAACCACAAACTGGAATCAAGATTGCAGGGAGAAATATCAATAACCTCAGACACGCAGATGACACCACCGTCATGGCAGAAAGCGAAGAAAAACTAAAGAGCCTCTTGATGAAAGTGAAAGAGGAGGTAAAAAAGTTGACTTAAAACTCAACACTCAGAAAACTAAGATCATGGCATCCGGCCCCATCATTTCATGGCAAATAGATGGGGAAACAATGGAATTGTTTATTTTGGGGGGCTCCAAAATCACTGCAGATGGTGACTACAGTCATGAAATTAAAAGACACTTGCTTCTTGAAAGAAAAGCTATGACCAACCTAGACAGCATATCAAAGGTCTGTCTAGTCAAAGCTATGGTTTTTCCAATAGTCAGGTATAGATGTGAGAGTTGGACTGTAAAGAAAGATGATCACTGAAGAATTAATGCTTTTGAACTGTGATGTTGAAGAAGACTCTTGAGAGTCCCTTGGACTGCAAGGATATCCAACCAGTCCATCCTAAAGGACATCAGTCCAAAATATTCATTGGAAGGACTGATGCTGAAGCTGAGACGGCAATACTTTGGCCACCTGATGTGAAGAACTGACTCACTGGAAAAGACCCTGATGCTGGGAAAGATTGAAGGCAGGAGAAGGGGACGACAGAGGATGAGATGGTTGGATGGCATCACCGACTCTATGGACACGAGTCTGAGTAAGCTCTGGGAGTGGTTGATGGACAGGGAAGCCTGGCATGCTGCAGTCCATGGGGTCAGAAAGAGTCAGACACAACTGAGTGACTGAACTGAACTGACCCAGTAGAAATAAAAATAAAACTCAGCCACTGAAATTGAATGGCAATACTTGTTTACAAGGTAGTTCATTCAAATTGTTAGGACATGCTTTTAAACAAAGAATTCAAATTGAAAAATCTCTCTCTAGTGATAGATAAAATAATTTGGGCATCAATAAAAATATTAACTACAATGGAATAAAGCTGTTCCAATATGCCTAAGTTCGTAAGTTAATGATACTCAAAAAGAAAAAAAAAAAAACCATCATTGGTCACCAGTAGAGAATGCTAGTGGAAAAGGCAATGGCACCCCACTCCAGATTTTCTTGCCTGGAAAATCCCATGGACAGAGGAGCCTGGTAGACTGCAGTCCATGAGGTCACTAAGAGTCGGACACAACTGAGCGACTTCACTTTCACTTTTCACTTTCATGCACTGGAGAAGGAAATGGCAACCCACTCCAGTGTTCTTGCCTGGAGAATCCCAGGGACGGGGTAGCCTGGTGGGCTGCCATCTATGGGGTCGCACAGAGTTGGACACGACTGAAGTGACTTAGCAGCAGTAGCAGAGAATGCTAGGGAAATAAATCATCATTTTGGGAAAGAGTAAATAAATTATAAGCTTTCAGATTAACAATAAAAGAGCAAATTTTAAAAACTCATCAAGATCTCTGAAAGGTCTCTGATGTCTCTATTTGAAGGTCTAATTTGAGACAAAATATAAGTCAAGCTCAGTGAATTGAAATATATATATATGTATATATATATATATGTAACTGAGAAAGACTGAGTATACTGCAAATCAAATAAATGAAGAGAAATCACTGAGGCAGCAGTCAGCACTCCATATAAGGGGTGTAATCATTAAAAACATCATGATTCAGAAGAATCAGAAGAAAGCCCATTCTTGCCTCAATTATACTACTTCTGCATCTGCTCCTGTTGACCTATTTCACAGACTAACATTTTATTTTGAGGATAAAATAAGATAACGTATGTAGAATAATTAGAGCAATGCCTAGGGAAGACTGGTCTGTCCAGTAAATGGCAGTTTTCATTGTGATGATTACAGATGCTGAACATAAGAGCAAACATGAGTGAAGAAATGGGATGTTTTAATCCGGAGAAACTCTTCAGGAAAATATCATTCCCTCAAGATGACTCACTGAATTCCTCCAGTTGTATATCTACACACTCTTAAACAGCAAAGCTGTCACTATTCTCACTCTCGGCTATTTCTTTCTAACTTTTTATTTTATATTGGAGTATAGTTGATTAACAATGTTGTGCTAGTTTCAGGTGTATAGCGAAGTGATTCAGTTATCAGCAAAGAGATTCAGTTATACACATACATGTATCCATTGTTTTTCAAATTCTTTTCCCACTTAGGTTGTTAATAACATTGAGCAGAATTTCCTGTGCTATACAGTAGGTCCTTGTTGGTTAACTATTTTAAATATATTAATAGCAGTGTGTACATGTCAATCCCAAACTCCCTAACTATTCCTCCCCACCACCCTTCCTATATCTTTATAACCCCACGTGTAACTCCTCCATAATATAATTCAAATTTCATTTTAGCATTATTAATTTTCATTTCTTTGCAACACTTTCACCTTTTTGACCAATTCCTTTATTATTATTATTTTTATAAATAGCAAGGTTTGTCACTGGAATAGAAGGGAAGTATCACAATTATACTTTTCATTGTCTGAAACCAATCAGCAACAGACTTCAAAAGCAGCGATCTGTTATTTACACAGTAATGTGTGGCCTGAACAGCTAGCAGCAAAGTTTCTCCTTTTTTGCAGTTACTCATCATTAATACAATGTTGTGTTAATTGAAATTTGAATTGTGTTGTTTAAGGACGGGTGTTATTTTGATCACATAGGGGTAATGAAATTCATGCACATCAAAACCATGCAACAAGGACTGTCTTTACTTTTCAGAGTCCTCAAAAAGCTACTCCATGCATTCAGTAAAGGTGTTACAGCTGTATTCAGGGGAAGGGTTACCCTAAACTTCACCTCACCTGGGACTGGGACTCTGGTCTGTTTCTTTCAGTGAAAAAAAAATATATATATATACTGACTTTCCAAAATTCATTAATAGCAAACCTCTTGACCAGTCTTTGGGAAGGTAAGGTTTCCAAGCAACAGTAAACAGCTAAGAAACTAGGCACCAACTCCACACACAGTATCAAAAATGCCTATGAAATAGATCATATTAAGTAAAATTTGCCCTCAGTAAGACAAGATGAGAAAAGGCAAAGAACCACATAGATAAACTTCCTTGGTCAATTTATAGTTATTGATACTAATAAGCAGTGTATCTCAGATACTCACATTCTCAACAAAAATAAGCTCATTGAACAAGAGGGGGAAGAATTTATCTACCATTACTTTCACAAAGAGGAATTTCCATAATAAAGTAGGAATAAAACAAAAATAAAATAGGAACAGTGATTACTCACATATAAACACAACAGGTAACAAATATTCAGATAATTAGCTTACATACAAATGAAAAACATACGTTAAAAAAAAGTCAACAATGACCTTGATAAAAATTCTAAATGTTGCAATTCAAGTGAAGTGAAAGTTGCTCTGTCATGTCCAACTCTTAGCGACCCCACGGACTATATGGTCCATGGAATTCTCCAGGCCAGAATACTGGAGTGGGTAGGCTTTCCCTTCTCCAGGGGATCTTCCCAAGCCAGGGATTGAACCCAGGTCTCCTGCACTGCAGGCAGATTCTTTGCCAGCTGAGCCACAAGGGAAGCCTGTTGCAATTCAAAGTAGGCTTAAATTTTGGAAACCATTAAAGATCCCATTTAGTTTCTTCAAATGCTGTCTTACTCCAAATTACCCTTTATTTTCCTACTAGGAAAACACACATCCCCTAACACAGATTATACAGAAATGCATGCAAATCTGGTCATGTACAGGTTACTGCATCCACTTGGCTGCATGGTTGAGTAGAAACTGGAAACATGTGAATATTTCATCTAACCATTTACCCTGGTTTCACCTGACACTAAAGTCAGTACTTAGCAAACCTTCGCAATGAATATAGCACTGGTAACTACAGAGGCAGTTCATGCTGCATATCTATAATGCTGACATTAAAAAAAAAAATTGAAGTACTTGATTTACAAGTGTAAGGTCAACTTGGCAAAATCCAGGGCAGAAGTAGAGGCAGAGAGGAGGTGATGTCAAAAATGTTGGCCAACATAATAATGACAGCCGTGGGCACAGCAATGAAGCGCTTTCCACTTGACCTTCCTCACTGCCTGTTTCTCCACAGAAAGTCAAGGTGGATCTGGCAATAGACTGCAAAACAGATTGGTTGTAGAGTTAATTTCATCAGGTCTTTGATCCCTTACAGCCTATTTATCTTCTACTATTAACACTAGGACAAAGAAAAGGAGGAGGACAGAAAGAAGACGTGGGGAGGTGGGGCATTTTATAAAATTAGAGTGCAAATTTATGGATTCCGTATTTTTCTAGTCCCACCATCTGTTGCTGAAATGTATTTTTTAAATGGTTGCTGCTATCTTTCTCATTTACCAAAAAGTTCATTATCTTTGACTGCTATCCCTAACCTCTCTGCATATGCATATACTTTTGAAATTTAGAAATTCCCTTTATTTAACTATTTTATTTTTAAATGAAATCTCACATATTCAAAGCCCATATAGCACATATATTCTAATGACAGTTTTTTTTTACTTTTTTAAAAATACTTCCATAAATATTTCTAATGTTATTAAATAAGCATGCATGAAAAATGGAACGTACTTTTAATAGTACCTTATTGTATTTTGGGTGGACAAGCAATACAATCATGTGGGCAAAAGCAATATTATGTATGCTGCCTATTTAGCATATACTTTGAAGTCAAAATAATCAGGTACACTTATCACTGTGAATGTTATGTTGTTTATAGTCACAATAATATACAAAAGAAACTTAAGTCAGACCCAATGAATTCAAGGAAAGCACAGCACCATTACTGAGTGTCTATAATGTTCTGTGGTGATTTAGTCCCTCAGTTGTGTCTGACTCTTGTGACCCCATGAACTGCAACCCGCCAGGCTCCTCTGTCCATGGGATTTCACAGACAAGGATACTGGACAGGGTTGCCATTTCCTTCTCCACAGGATGTTCCTGACCCAGGGATCGAACTCACATCTCCTGCCTTGGCAGGCTGGTTCTTTACCACTGAGCCACCAGGGAAGCCCTGCCTAATATGCCAAGTACTATATTAAGAACATAGCCAACACTTGAAGATAGGGATTACTTGATGAATTAAAGAAGTAACAAGAACATAAAGGTTTAACAAGAGTCTAAAACAGCATGACTACTTCAATAAATGTTAGTTCTATAAGGCAATATATAATTATGTTCATTTTTCAGATGATTAAACTCAAGTTCAGAAAGGTTTAACAACTTGCCCAAAATCACTGAAATGGTTTATAGTGGAACAAGTTCAGGATTCAGTAACAAGTCTCCAAAGTCTAGTTTTCCACTAGTTTCAAAGCAAAATTTTGTAAAAATTTCTGTCTAGTAGTTTCATGGGAAACTTGGCAATAAAATTTTAAATGTAAGGGTCTAAGAAGCTAACTCCTAAGATCTGAAATATATTTACAAAAAGAGGGTTCTAACAGAATTCATTTGTTCCATTACAATTTTTTATCCAGAGACTCTTACTACTTAACACTAATGTTGTTAAAAGTTGGGAAAATTCTTCTCACCTTTAGGGCATTATCAGAACTCAGCCAGAGAGAAAGGTATGAGTATTTTTCAGCTCTGGAATATTACAGGTGGCTTGTGCCTGGCTCCAAAAATCTAACATTATCCTTCTGGGCTGTCACTATGTATATCTGACAACTGAAACCCATTAAAAAGAAGAAAAACCTGGACTTTGTTATGTAACATTCAAATTTTTCCAAAGTCCATATGCCAGATGGTGACAGTCTATGATTCCCAAAGGGAAATTTAAAGCAGAGTACTTAATTTGAAGAAAAATGACCTATTAATACATGTCTCTAAGGTCTAATTTGATGTTACAACATTTTAACCAATCTTTACCTTAAAAATGTACTTAGTGAATCTAATGATTTGAATTAAGAGAACTGTATCTTTCCTTTATATGGAGTATTAACTACTTCAGCCTCATCAGCTACAGTCCAAATTTCTACTGCAGAATGTATTAACTTTCTATGTTGAACATTCCTTAAGGGCATTCCATTTCTATAACATTAACATAAAAAACAGAACCGTTCTCTCATAAATAGTAACATACAGTCCTAGAAATATCCTAAACACTAGGCAATTCAATTGGACTATTTAACACAGAAGTACAATATATTCCAAATCTTCCCAGTAAACTTGCAAATAAAACTTTGCCATAAGTCTTCTAGGGCTTCCCTGGTGGCTCAGATGGTAAAGAATCTGTCTGCTATGCAGGAGACCTGCGTTTGATCCCTGGGTTGGGAAGATCCCCTGGAGGAGGGCATGGCAACCCACTCCAGTATTTTTACCCAGAGAATTCCATGGACAAAGGAGCCTAGCAGGCTACAGGCCATGGGGTTGCAAAGGTCAGACATGACTGAGCAACTAACACTTTCATAACATAGGTTCTTTTTGGACCAAATGTTCTCAGACTTCCCAAAAAATTTACAGCATGAGAAATAACACAGGATGACACCTCCTTAAGATCATAAAGTTCACTGAGCCCAAAGATCCTAAATCATATCATCCAACTTAATATGGCTTGTTGGCTACAATAGCTACAAGAAAGGCTAGTTAGAAAAAAAAAAAAATCAACCATTATCACTTAGGAAGAAGGGGGAAGGAAACTTGCAGAATCCACCACATTGCCTTAAGTGGCAGCCAGAACTGCCAGCTTTGACAAGCCTTCAATGCCAATCCAAGCTCAGCACCAGACCCCCTCCCATTCTGTTTCCACATTTGTTCCCTCTAACTCTCATTCTGGACACTGTACCAGATGTAACCTTAATGACTTGTGTGATGATGGGCTTTGGATCTTTAATCAGTTAAGATAACCTCCAAAATCTAGTTTATCAATGTAAATTATATAACCCTTCAAACTTTGAATCCAAAATCCCAGTTTTCAGAAAAAAAAAAATTCACAGCATCATGAAAATGTAGGTAACCACACATGAATGACAGGAACAAACCCTGGTGCTGGATTTGGTGATAATATCCTATCCTTGGCTCTGTCACTGACTTACTGGGAGACTGTGGGCAAGTTAGTGACCATTCCGTGCCCCAACAGCATCTACCTAGTAGGACTACTGAAACAATTAAATGAGTTTCTACCAAAAAAAAAAAAAAAAGAAAGAAAGAGCCTGTAAACTAAACTTATGCAGAAATTCCCAAAGAGGCAGGTGCTGTTTTCCTATGAAACACCACACACCCATCACCGATCCTCTAACACTGCTCAACTCTTCATAGAGCAAGACCTTCACATATAATAAGCAAAGAATTACACTTAGAATTGGAATAAAGATTCAAGAAAACAATAGCAAAATCATGTACATTTCAAGAAAAAGTAGTCCAGAAATTGACTCAACATTACTCTTGACCCTTCGAAAACCAACAGAAATCATTCCCACAATTCTCTTGTTTGAAGAGGTCATCTCAGGAGGAAAACATTGCACTGAATATTTATATTGTCCCTCACTCACTGACAAATTATGTTCTCAAAACTAAATCTCAATAAAATAAATTTATAAGTTCATATACAGTTGACCTTTGAACAACACAGGTGTGAACTACACTCATCTACTTATATGCAGATTTTTTTCAATAGTAAATAGCACAGCATCGCATGAACCAAGGTTGAGTGAATCCATGAACACAGAACTGTAAATATGGAGAACTTCATATAGGGAGCAAACTCAGACACCAAGGGCCAATATGACAAGTTATACACAAACTTTCAACTGCATGGAAGGTCAGAGTTCCAACCTCGTGTTGTTCAAAGGTAAACTATATATCACTTATATCCATTTCCTGAGATTTAGCATTAGTATCATTTATAAATCTAAGTTAATAATAAAAGTTCTTATCTTACCTAGAGCAAAACAGCTGATCTCATTTCCTAGGATATCTCTTACATTTTAAAAGAGAAATGCTAATTTTAATCGGACAATGGATATTTAACATGGAGAAAATTCTTTTAACAGTTGAACACTGGTGAAAATGGATTACCCAAAATTCAACATCCATTCATGATAAAAACTCCATGCACCCTAAAGACAATGCTCTGCAACAAAAGAAACCACCGCAATGAAAAGCCCACGCTGTGTAACTAGAGAGTAGCCCTCACTCCCCCCCCATCCAGAGAAATCCCACACAGCAACGAAGACCACAGCCAAAAATAAATAAAATTTAAAAAAATAAAATCACATCCAAAACAAAGAAATACTTGGGAATAAACCTGAACAAGGAGGTGAAAGATTTATATGCTGAGAACTATGAAACATTGATAAAAGAACTGAAGATGACAAAGAAATGGAAAGATATCCCATGCTCTTGGACTGGAATAATTAATATTGCTAAAATGGCCATACAACTGAAAGCAATCTACAGGTTTAATACAAATCCCATCAAATTACCCATGACATTATTCACACAACTAGAACAAATAATCCTAAAATTTATTTGGAACCATAAAAAACCCAGAATTGCCAAAGTGATCCTGAGGAAAAAGAACAAAGCTGGAAGTATAGCCCTCCCAGACTTCAGACAATACTACAGAAAGCTACAGTAATCAAGCAGCATGGTATTGGTTAAAAAAGAAAAAGAAAAAAGACATATGAATCAATGGAACAGAGCAGAGAGCCCAGAAATGAACCCCCATACCCAGAGTCATACCCAGCCTCCTTTGACACAACAGCAAACAGTGTTGGGAAAGCTGGAAAGTCGCATGTAAATCAATCAAGTTAGAACACTCCTCACACCATACACAAAATAAACTCAATGGCTTAAAGATTTAAATATAAGACACAACACCACAGAACTCCCAGAAGAGAACACATGTACAATCTGCTCCAACATAAATCACAGCAACGTTTTCTTAGGTCAGTCTACCAAGGCAACAGAAACAAAAGCAAAAATAAACAAATGAGACTTATCAAATTTATAAGCTTTTGCACAGCAAAGGAAACCATAAGTAGAACAAAAGGACAACCTACAAAATGGGAGAAAATATTTCCAAACAATGAGACCGACAAAGGATTTCCAAAATAAACAGCTCAGTACAGTTCAGTTCAGTCGCTGTCATGTCCAACTCTTTGCAACCCCATGGACTGCAGCATGCCAGGATTCCCTGTCCATCACCAACTCCCAGAGCTTGCATAAACTCATGTCTACCAACTCGGTGATACCATCCAACCATCTCATCCTCTGTCGTCCCCTTCTCCTCCCACCTTTAATCTTTCCCAGCATCAGGGTCTTTTCAAATTAGTCAGCTCTTCACATCAGGTGGCCAGAGTATTGGAGTTTCAGCTTCAGCATCAGTCCTTCCAATGAATATTTTGGACTGATGTCCTTTAGGATGGACTGGTTGGATCTCCTTGCAGTCCAAGGGACTCTCAAGAGTCTTCTCCAACACCACAGGTCGAAAGTATCAATGTTTCCGCACTCAGTCTTCTTTATGGTCTAACTCTCACATCCATAACATGACTACTGGAAAAACCACTGCTTTGACTTGTTGGACCTTTGCTGGCAAAGTAATGTCTCTACATTTTAATATGCTGTCTAGGTTGGTCATAGCTTTTCTTTCAAGGGGCTAGCATCTTTTAATTTCACGACTACAGTCACCATCTGCAGCGATTTGGGAGCCCAAGAAAATAGTCTCTCAATCTTTCCATTGTTTCCCCATCTATTTGCCAAGAAGTGATGGGACCAGATGCCATGATCTTAGTTTTTTGAATGCTGAGTTTTAAGCCAGTTTTTTCACTCTCCTCTTTCACTTTTATCAAGTTTGCTTTAGTTCCTGTTCGCTTTCTGCAATAAGGTGGTGTCATCTGCATATCTGAGGTTATTGATGTTTCTCCCAGAAATTTGATTCCATCTTGTGCTTCATCCAGCCCAGCATTTCACATGATGTATTCTGAATATAAGTTAAATAAGCACAGTGACAATATACAGCCTTGATGTACTCTTTCCCAATTTGGAACCAGTCCATTGTTCCATGTCTGGTTCCAACTGTTGCTTCGTAACCTGCATACAGATTTCTCAGGAGGTAGGTAAGGTGGTCTAGTATTCCCATCTCTTTAAAACTTTCCACAGTTTGTTGTGATCCACAGTCAAAGACTTTGGCACAGTCAATAAAGCAGAAGTAGATAAACAGCTTATACAACTCAATAACAGCAACAACAAACATCCAATCAAAAAAAAGGGGCAAAACACCTAAATCGACATTTCTCCAAAGACATACAGCTGGTCAATAGGCACATGAAAAGATACTCAACATCACTAATTACTAGAGAAATGCAAAAAAATTACAATGAGGTATCACCTCAGACTAGTTAGAATGGCCATCATCAAAAGCCTACAAATAATCAACGTTATTGAGGGTGTGGAGAAAAAGGAATCTTCCTACACTGTTGGTGGGAATGTAAATTGGTGCAGCACTATGGAAAAGCATATGGATGTTCCTTGAAAAACTAAAAATTGCCATAAGATCCAGCAATCCACCCCCAGGCATATATCTGGAAAAAATACTAATTCAAAAAAATGCATACATCCCAATGTTCATAGCTGCACTATTTTCAATCAACAAGACATGGAAGTAACCTACATGTCAACAGATGAATGGATAAAGATGTGGTATATACATATATACAATGGAACACTACTCAGCCATTAAAAATGAAGTAATGCCATTTGCAGCAATATGGATGGGTATAGAGATTATCATATTAAGTGAAGCAGCCAGAAAGAGGAAGACAAGTATAATATCACTTATATATGTAAAATAAAATATGACACAAGCGAAGTTATTTACAAAACAGAAACAGACTCATAGATATAGAAAACAAACTATGGTTACCAAAGGAGAAAGAGGGTAGGTGGAGAATAAATCAGGCGTTTGAGATTAGCAGACACAAGTTATTATATATAAAATAGATAAGCAGGGTCCTACTGTTTAGCACAGGGAATTATATTCAATATCCTATATCCTATAATAAACAATAATGGAAAAGAATATTAATAAATATATGTGTAACTGAGTCACTTTGCTGTATACCAGAAACTAATACAATATTATAAATTGACTATACCTCAATAAAATAATAATAATAATTTCAAAATGAATTAATCTGCTACATAATGTTGGAAAAAAAAACTAGGCTCCACAGCAAGAGAACTTGCATGAGCTGGAGCACAGGCTCAAAAAGAAACAAAAAGCAAAAATCAACTTCCAGAGTCCCTTCCTAAACAGAACACACAATGATTAAAATGTTAAAAATACAGGACAACACTATCATGTACTTACAAGACTTAAAGAAGACAAATAGAAAGATTCAGATAAATCACTTGATAGTGAGCATGTTACAAACACTCATTTTGAGGTTATGCTCATTTTAACTGGTATATTTCATAACAGTAAATATTTTAATGCTAAGAAAGCAATTTATACTGAGAAGCCCATCAGACTGACTTGTGAGAAACACTCTGAGTTGCACATCTTCCCATAGATTAAGGCAGGTGTGCCCCCAGGTAACTTACAGGTGGTAGAGTGGAAATCATTGCTCCATCAAGGGAGTGTAACATAAAGCAATGAGAGACATCCCCCTCTGGTATGCTGAGGGTGACTGGGTAATCACCGAGAACCAACTACTTTAACAGAAGAAGAATTTGGAGAAACTAAGGAGGAGACTCCAGACCAGACAAAGAATGGCCTAAAATAAAAGGAGGGCTTCCCAGCTAGTGCTAGTGGTAAAGAACCTGCCTGCCAATACAGGAGACATGAGAGATATGGGTTCAATCCCTAAGTCTGGAAGATCTCCTAGAGGAGGAAATGGCAACCCGCTCCAGTTTTCTAGCCTGGAGAATCCCATGGACAGAGGAGCCTGGTGGGCTACAGTCCATGGGGTTGCAGAGTCGGACATAACCAAAGCAACTTGGCCCATGTGCAAGGTAAAAGAATCTTGTTCTCCTATGTCCTATTTTAAATATGAGTGGCTCTACATTTTATGTACGGGTAATTCAGATAGAAGTGAAATACCTATTGAGTTTACTTCTCATGTATAAAACCATTACCCCAGAACTCAGCATTATTCAATTCTAGGCCTCCCAATTCTAGTAGAACCCATTCTGTGTTTTAAAAGCTTACCCATATAGAAGTTTTTCTAATACATAGATTTATTTCCCAATAACTCAATCCAAGGGAAATTCATCTAATATTCTCCCTTTCAAAGTAGGTTAGTTCTCTGCCACTAGTTAATGTATTTTTAATAATAAATTATGGAGCAAAAAATTAACTACCATTATTAATAAGGTAATTAAATCAAAAACATTTCATGAGCTACTCAAATATATAAAGTCTATGGCTCCATCTGCAGATACATCATAAATTGTAAAAATCTGGTAGATGCAAAAAAGTCCAAGTTTATTTTCTAAATGAAAGTAGTAAAAAAACCTTACGAGAGAAAATATGTTCCCTGCACTCAAGCAATTAGCCTCCAATTACAAGCAAATGAGATGACTACATTTCTGCTTTGTAAAAAGAAAATAAAAAATCAATTAAATTTGAGACTTAAGTGACAACTCAGTACAGCACAGATATATATAAAATAATCAGTTTTACAGCACACATGTAATACCTGTCATCTTAGATACTCATAATTAGAAACATGAAGGTATAAATTTAATTGCTTGCCCAAGAGTTTACAGAAGATGAGTTAGCAAATTTCAAAAGAAGGAAATAAGAGATGGAATTAGCAAAATATTAATAGAAAATATTCATTTTAGGGAATTCTCTGGTGGCCCAGTGTTTAAGACTTCACACTTTCACTTGTCTAGAGACCAGGTTCAATTTCTTGTCTGGGAATTAAAATCCCACAAGCCACATGGCATGGCCAAAATCAAACAAACAAATAAGAATTTTCATTTTATCCCAGAATTCTGCGGTATCTTTCCGGCTTCCATCACCATGTGAATTATATTAAATCCCCATGTGTATAAATTGGCATGTACTTGAAAGGGTATTTTGAAATGTCTGGAGAATTTTTAATTGCACATGTCCTTTAACCCAGGAACTCTATACTTCCAAGAATCATACATGATTATACACAACAAATGTGTACAGTAACGGTCACAGCTGCACTGTTTATAATAACAAACAATAACCTAAATACATCTATACTATGGAATATTATAACTGTTCAAAAGAATGAGGAAGAGCTACTGTGTTATATGAAAAATGATATACATTAAATGAATTAAAGTTATATAACACTTGTTATACAAAAGATAAATAACATTTTTTACAGGATGCTAGTTTTCAAAGCAATTACAAGTATGCTTACGCATGCATAGAAAATGTTTGGAAAGATATACAAGAAGCTGTCACAACAGTTACCTCTTTGGAGTAGCACTAAAAAGGGCTATGGAGTTTTAGTATTTATTTAATAATGAGCATGTCTTACTAAATCAAACCATCCTTAAAATTCTTAATTCCCCATGAGGAATATTCATGGTCCAAATTTAGTAAGTTTCAGTTTAATTCCTATCCTGAATTCTTCCCCCTCTGATTTAAAGCTTTCAAATTCAGACTTCCCTGGCAGTCCAGTGGTTAAGACTCCATGCTTCCACTGCAGTGGTTTGATCCTCATCAGGGAACAAATCCTACATGTTATGTGGCACAGCCAAAAAAAATTAATAAATAAAGCTTTCAAATTCAATAGAATCTAATCTATATACACTAGTTGGCAAACCATCTGACAAGCTAACCTAAATTTAAACTACAAAATAATAAACCAGCCAAAAAGCTAAAGCTATTCATGATGGTCATCTCCTTTATCTCATATCCATACTCAACAACTAAACTTCCAAAAAGGTGGGTTAGAGAAAATGCAAACATTTGTAAACATTCTTACATGTTCTATAGCCCCCGCCTGTCCATTACTATACTCTCGATAATGTCCAAGCATCTGGTCGACTTGTTGCAGGTTCCGACTGGTGTCCTAAAAAAAAAGTGGGCTTTATTAATTGCTCCAAATGATGTTTCCCCCAATCTTAGCAGTATATCAAAGAACTAGGTCAACTGTTTGCAAAAGGTACAACTGATACAGTAATTAAGTTGGACATAAATATACTTCATAAATATGAAATATGAAGTATAGTAACACTGATCTTACTAACACTGATAAAGTGTTAATTTATCTTATTAACACTGATAAAGAAACTCAAGCCCATCTGCAGTTTACTCATGTGAAATCTGAAGCAAATGATTTCTTTTCAGTCCTTATCCAAGGCTCTGTAACAAGCTGGAAACAAAACCATAAATTGGATAAGAATCCTCATCATCAATTTGTGCACCTCAACAATTTGTACACTTCACCCCCTCTTTATAGAAGAGAAATCCTGAGAAAAATGTAATAGATTGTGTTCAAGACAAGCAAATCACTAGGATCAATGTTATTTCAATTACTTACCTTAGAACTCGATTAAGAGAAAAGAAAACAAAGTAGCCTTTAACTTTTATCTATAAACAAATTTGTTTCTAATTACAATAAAAATGGTTTCCACGAAATTTGCTAGGTCTCACCTGAAAGGTGAATGAAGGCATTTTTCAAAAATATATACTTTTTAATATGTTTCATTAGTGGAAAAGTACAAGAATCTGCAAAAACCCAATATTATGTTAATTTAAATAAGTTTCAAAAGAAATAGGTTTCTGAGTTTTAAAGCATATTATGGTTTCTCCACCAGAAATTAGCCTCTTTTTATCTAAGCATAATAACTCAAACCAATTGAAAACCAAAATCCATGGTTATTCAGGCAAAACAGAAGTAACAGATTAAAGGATAGGAAAAAAATAATTCTATTTGAGTTTTCTTTTTCCCCAACATGATACCCTTCCCCCACTTCATTATCAAAACCCTTTCTATGGAGGGCATATAAAATGCACACTCAAATTTCCAAACACTGTCAAAAACTAGCCTCTAAATAAAAATGGCATCTCATTATCATTCATCCATGAATAATTTACCTACCCAAAATAGGAACAACTTCTCTAAAGACACATGTCCACAAGAAGCTAAACTATGGTAATTCCTACTGGCTTCAATCCCACAGTATTTTAAGTACTTGGAAATACTACTTTATCCCAAGACATTTCCACAACCTATCAGATATTTCAAGTATCTTTACTGACTGTGTTAGGCAGAATAATGGTCCCAAAAATGTCTAGGTCCTAATCTCTCAAACCTGTGTATACGTTCCCTTATATGGCAACAGGGATTTTGCAGATATAACTAAATTAAGGACCTTGAGACAGGAAGATTATCCTGGATTATGGGGTGGACCCAAGGTACTCACAAGGAGCCTTAGAGGGAAGCACAGTAACATGATGTAAGAAGGATCCAACCCACCCTTATGGCTTTGAAGAGTTAGGGAGGGGCTATAGGACCAGGAATTTTGGCAGCCTCTAGAAAAGGTTGGAAAAGGAACAGATATTTCCCTAGGGCCTCCAGAAAGGAATGCAGACCTCCTGATATCTTGCTTTTAGCCCAATGAGACCACTGTCAGATTCTGACCTTCAGAACTATAAGAAAATAAATTTCTGGGTTTTTTAGACAATAGTTTTATGGTAATTTGTTACTGTGGCATAAAAAACTAATACACTGACTTAAACCATTTCTTCGCTTACCCTAGTTAAAACCTACCACATGCTGCCACCGCTACACTGACCTGTAAAGTACTGGTGATCGTGTTGACCTTCTCCGTGACACCCACAGCAGGACGATGTCGAACTTCCCTGTGTACTGAACTGGCAGCCCATCGATTCAATCGATCACGAGAGCGGAAGTGGTCTGAATCGCTGGAGGATTCTGCCATTGATGTACAAAAATCCTTAAAAATAAATCCAGGTCAAGGTCAATCAAATGGTAAATAAAGAGCAGAGAAATAGGAGATTATTTTAACGTTTATTTGCTTTTTGATCTTAAGTATTTACTACCTTAGTCTTTCGCCATATCATAATTTCTAACACTCAGCTTGAAAACACAAGTCATTTCCACATGCAACTCTCTCTCCTTTGTCTTTTCTGCTTTATGAGCAATTCCTCAGTTATTTACAACTCCAAATAATAATAATCACTTAGTTTTGTGCAAAGCTCCTAAATTTTCCAAAAATACAGTATCTCATATAACTCTACCAACAACACTGTATATGAGGTATGTGAGACATACAGATTAGTATCTCTACAATGAAAGAAAAAAAAAACAAAAACACAGATATTCTCTAAAGTAGGACCAGCAGGTCTCAATATCCATCTGACTTCCATTCTGCTAAGCTATGAGGACATCTGTATCTTTAAATAAAAATACAACACACACAGAATAAACTAAAATAAGAGAATTCCATTTATTGTACAGCAAACACTCTCATACAACTTAATTTAAATTATAGTCAAATTAAATACCATCACAGAAGTACAAATTCCATGATAACAAATATGTGAGAAGATGGCATCTTCAACATCTCCACCAAAACAGAAGGCCAAGCAGCCTGAATATAATCTCCTAAGTAGAAACATCTCTAAATATGCTTTCTTCCCATCCTTTCCTCAATTTTCAATCTAATGCAAAAGAAAAGTATTTCATGCAAGAAAATCTCAAAATTTCAGAAAATTTTTATAGAAATTGAAGAAATGAAATATATTTGTAAAAGAAACATCAGAGAAAACTCAATTATCAAAAGTGACAGTTTGAGTATTCCAATAATTTCATTTTCTGCTTAATAGAGAGTTAATGACCTTTATTTTAGCATTAATTGGTACAATCCTCCTAAAATCTATATGGCCAGTTTTCTGGCATTTTAAAAACAGTATGAGGAAACCTCTCTTTAATAATCTAGAATATTCTGAAATTTTTGGATCTTGTGAATCTGGGAAGTACATGCCCATACATCTAAAGCCAAAGGGACAGAGGGAATTTGCTAAATATGTATAGGTTGTAGCACATTTAATGAAAGCATTCATATTTTTAAAATATTAAACTAAATAAAAAAGATAAGCAAGGAAGCTTGCTCTAAGTTCAGGCTTTTCATAGTGAAATACAGTCTGACCTTGTAGCATCAGAAAAAAGAAATCAACAAAACATCCAACTTTTTTGAACCATCTGAGACAGTGCTAGAGAACAGCTGTCAGACCCCAGCCTCTCCTCTGCCCAGGCCTCTCAACTTCCCTCCTCACCTCTTTCCTCAGTTCTCGCCCCCCTTCTCCTGTCTACAAGTATAAAGGCACAGGGCCGACAATGTAGCTCCCTCCAAAGTCAGGAAACATGAACAAGAAACAAAGGCTGATGCAACTGTATGGCAACACTTTTGCAGGATCACACTTGTTTCAAGTCCAAAAGAATAAACTTAAGAAGAAATCTTAAATAGAACTTCACCTTTAGACTTAGGAAATCACTTGTGTGTCTCTGCACACCTGTGCACACATGTGAGCACACCCATAAATCTATGCCACTTGACCTAAAATCGTTTACTGTAAGTTAGAGGACTTTCCAACACTCTCCTTTGGTGAAAACAGGGGGGAAAAAAAAAATCAACATTTTCTGAGAGCCTGCTACAATGCCAGGTACTCTATAAATGCTCACAGAGACAATCCAATTTAATTCCCATAATAACTTACTAAAATGGGCAGTTCGCCTATAAAGGATGCTGATGGGGGAGATGTTAAGTAACAAGTCCAAGAACAAATCCAGACTGCGATTACAAGTAACAGACCCAGGAGGCGGACCCAGGCTTCTTCACCTTCAGTGTTCTCTCCATTCCGCTTTGCTCTGCTGTCTCCTAAACACTACTTGTGAACAGTCTTAACAGTTAGTAAAAAGCATTAAAGGTAGCATCAGGCCATGGTTCACATGTGTCTGCAGCCTCCTCAATGCCCTGTCATTTCATTTAAGCATAAAAATATCAAAGGGAGGGAGAGTGGGAAGCAAGTAGCAATATGAAAACTCTGTTAGTCACTTAAGAAAGAAAAAAAACAGTGACATGTCTATGCTGCATATAATAAAACAAATCAAACCTCTGGCCTCAGAGTAAAAAGGCTTTTATGTCCTTATTCCTTCTCTTATATGATGGAAAATAATAATTATGCCTGGATCTGTAAGAATTCTGTATCTGAAAGAATAAGTTTCATTTTAACCAGTCAAAATTCTGGAAACTAAACTGGAATTAAGATATTACCAGGCAGAATAAAAAGGTAGCACTGAAAAACCAGATGTTAACCATAATGGCTATTGATGAGAGCAAGAAACAAGATAGCCATCTTTGAGACAACCTGATTTTTTTTTTTGAATATCAAAACTGTAATAATAATCAGTTATCTATACATAATGTCAATGAAGGGAGAGGGAGCTTCCCAGATGATGCTAGTGGTAAAGAAGCCGCCTGTAAATGCAGGGAGACATAAGAGACACGGGCTCAATTCCTGGGTTGGGAAGATCCGCTGGAGGTGGGCACAGCAACCTACTCTAGTGTTCCTGCCTGGGAAATCCCAGGGACAGAAGACCCTGGCGGGCTACAGTCCATGGGGTGGCATAGAGTCAGACACAAATGTAGCAACTTAGCATGCATGCAATGTCAATGAATGTAAATGGCATATCAGAGTCATCTAATGAGCTACTTGAGTATCAACTTGACTACAAAGAGTGAAAACTGAAAATTTTGTTTTTTTAAATAATTTGGGGAAAATGTATAAAATATAAAATAGTACAGAGACTAAGATAGTAAGCAAGCATGTATCTACTACCAGAATATTATTATTATCATTTTCTATTTCTATTTTCTATTATGCTTCTTCCACTTCTATCATCTATTTCCCTACTATTTTTAAGAATATATTCTTAATGTTATTATTCCCCATTCTGACACATGTGCTTCTAATATTTTGAATAAAATATTAGGTTGGCCAAAAAATGTATTCGGGTTTTTCCATTAGCTGGTACAGAAAAATTTGAACAAACTTTTTGATCAATATTTAGAACACTATATTACCCAATATTTAGAACACTATAAATAAAGCCCTAGTATTGGCACAGCGATAAAGAATCCTCCTGGCGTTCGATCCCTGGATTGGGAAGATCCGCTAGAGAAGGAAATGGCAACCTGCTTCAGTATTCTTGAAAAATCCCATGGACAGAGGAGCCTGGCGGGGAAGCCTGTCCATGGGGCTGCAGAATCGGATGCAGTCAAGCTTGCATGCATGCGACCTCCCACCCTATCCTCATCCGACTACTCCCACTGCTCCACCACCCCCGATCCCCGGGTTAACTACTGGATGATTTTGTGTTCAACTCTCCACACTGCACTCTTATACTTTTACCATAGGTACATAGGTGGGTGTTCATTGGAAGGACTGATGCTGAAGCTGAAACTCCAATACTTTGGCCACCTCATGCGAAGAGCTGACTCATTGGAAAAGACCCTGATGCTGGGAGGGATTGGGGGCAGGAGGAGAAGGGGATGACAGAGGATGAGATGGCTGGATGGCATCACCAACTTGATGGTCATGAGTTTGAGTAAACTCTGGGAGTTGGTGAAGGACAGGGAGGCCTGGCGTGCTGCGATTCAAGAGGTCGCAAAGAGTCGGACACGACTGAGCGACTGAACTGAACTGAACTGAACCACAGGTACATATGTACCTCGCAGTCTTTCTTAATAGAACACACTCTTAATTAGTTGAAAAAAATATTAACGAGTAAAGATATGGGGTATCTGAATCTAAAACAGAAAATCATAGCTGCATTAGCTGCTCATACATATAGCATTGTTGTCAAAATCATACAAACAGCGTTAGCTTAACTATGTGTAATTGTCACATACACACACACACACACACACACAAAGACCTCTCACTTACCCCTATTAAGGACTACATACTTTTAATAAGATAAAATCACACTTTTCAGCATGAATTTCACTAGTTCACAAAGTCCTCAGCTTTTAATTTCAATTATGTTGAGCAATAAAAGATGTACAAACTCCTGCATCTGATGCAACTCCTTAGAAATATGAAGATTCAAGGTGAGGTATAGGTGAAGATTTTTATATCATTTTACAGCATATGAAACATTCGCTTCTATAGCATATGAAAGAATTTTAGTTACATAAATGTCATAAGTGTTGAATTTAAAACATTAAAGACATTAAAGAATCTGATTATAATAAAAAAAATAGAAATTCAACTAGTATTTCAGTTGATAAAAAAAAAAAAACTTAGCACTGTCTGCACCTACTACCAACAATTCAAAAGGTCGAACACACCTCTCAGAGCTAACAGAGCACCAGAACCTAAGTGTCAAAATGCAGAAGGCAGGTACAGTGGCAGAGTTCCAACCTTACCAAAAGATGATGTCAGTCTACTAACAGTCAACACTCCCACTCCCCAGACGGGGAGCTGATGGAGGAAGAGAGAGACAAATGAGAAAGGAGTGGCCTCGAGAGTCGCCAGAAGGCTGCTGCCCCACTATCAGAAAAAAGTGTCAGTCACTCAGCCGGGTCCAGCTCTTTGCGACCCCATGGACTATCTTCTCCAGGAGACTGTCCCAGCCAGGCTCCTCTGTCCACATGACTCTCCAGGCAAGAATACTGGAGTGGGTTGCCATTTCCTTTACCAGGGGATCTTCCCCACCCAGAGACTGAACCAACATATAAAAGGCCATGAAGATAGTTCCAAGAGTGCTTTAAGATAACTGAGGGAGAAGCACAAAACATTAAGTGCCAATGCTACACTCTTCAAGGACCATTACTATTTTATACAATTAAACAGTTTTCAAAAAGTATTGTTTATCCTAGTATCACTGGCATTAATGAAAATAAGATTTTTTAGGACTCTGGAAATCTTCTCCCCAGTGAGTTCATACCCAAAGCATTAGACTCAGTCCAGGTTGATAAAAGCATACTGAGAGCAGTCACATTAAAAAAATATATATGTATATATATTTATGGCCATGCAAAACTGTTCTAATAACCTAAGAAATATAAATTATCAGTGAGATGCTTTTATAGCCCATTGTTTTCCTTTAAATGTTTATGTCTATGTTAGCCAGGTTGTAGCCGAAGGAACATTCCTATGTAGTACTAATAGATATGTGTAAGTTGATACAAATTGTCTGGATGTCAGCAGGCAATATGTATCAAAAACAGTTGGTACCTCTGACCTACCAGCAACTTCCAAAGTGTCTCCTAACAGAATCATTGGAATACATACAGAAATTTATATATAAGAATATCTGCTGAGAACAAATATCACAACCATCTAACAGGGAAAATAAAAAGCACTTAAATTTCAAATCATAAGAGAAAAGTTAAAATATAGTACATTCATGTAATGGAATAGTACACAGACATTAAAACCTGGTTTCTGGAGATATTTAATAGCAACACAAGGGATAAAAGCATGAATCCCAATTTTGTAATAAACATTACATGATGTCTGTATATGAATATAAATTGCCAGTATACATATTCAGGGGCTTCCCAGGTGGCACTAGTGGTAAAGAATCTGCCTGCCAATGTAGGGGACATAAGAGAAGTAGGGTCAATCCCTGGATTGGGAAGATCCCTTTGAGGAGGGCATGGCAACCCACTCCATCTTCTGGCCTGGAGAATCCCTTGGACAGAGGAGCCTGGCAGGCTATGGTCCACAGAGTCGGAAAGAGACACGACTAAAGCTACTTCACACACACACACGCATACACATTTAGAGGAACAGGAAAGGATGATGACAAAGAAAGAAGAAAATAAAAGTATATTTACCACGTTAAGTTTATAGTCAATTTCTGTTCTTTAAACATTCCTATACTTCCTGAATTTTCTACAATGATTGAATAATCAGAAAGAAAAAGAAAATACAATGCTTAAAAGAAAAATAAATAAATAAAAAGATTCCCTTCAGAGATAGCAGATTAAGAACAGACTGATAACCTGGAAAATGTGTTTAAATAAAACAAATTTAAAGTGGTTCATGAATAATAATCACTACTGCAATTTGAATTCCAAAGAAGAATTTAAACACCTAGCATGCTCAAGAAAAAAAAAAAATCTTCATTATTTTTAAAGAATTAAAAGAAAAAAGTTCAGGTGGATTAGAAATTCATTCTCATTAGCATGAGAAATCTCAGCATGGTGTTTGTAGACAAAAGAAGAAAGAATTGCTAAATTTGAAGAATGATTAAAGAATAATTTAAAAGAGCTGAATCACCTAAATCCTTATTAAATGCCTGACAGGCATCTCCTTTAACTGGAGAAAGAAAGAAAATGAAGTCACTCAGTCATGTCCAACTCTTTGTGACCCCATGGACTGTAGCCTGCCAGGCTCCTCTGTCCATGGGATTTTCCAGGCAAGAATACTGGAGTGGGTTGCCATCTCCTCCTCCAGGGGATCTTCCTGACCCAGGGATGGAGCCCAGGTCTCCTGCACTGCAGGCAGACTCTTTACCAAAGAGCAGTGAATACTCTCTGCAGCTTACTACCTCTGGGTACAATTTATCACTGATGAGAAAGCAGGACTACTCATGCTGTCTGCTTTTCAGATGCTAAGCTTCTCCCAAGACTCTAGAGAGATCTAAGATGGGTGACCTTGGGTGAAAGTCTCCAGAGTCACAGAGAAAGCTCTGGGTCTGAAAACAGATGGTACCATTCTTGGAATAGTTTATTTGGCTGTTCCCAACACATCAGTATTTAAAGGCATAAATATTGTTGCTTCTGCCTTAATGAACCTTATAAAGAAGACATACGGCCACCAGAGCAAGTAATGAACCCCTCATCAATTCGCTCCCACTGAGGATCTATCCATCAAAAACAAATGCCCATATGCAAACCTGAATATTGTGAGAGAATAAAAACTGCATTCAGCCCTGTAATTTCAACCCTGCAATAAGAGGACTGGCAATGAGTCTACAAACTCAAGTCCACCTCTTTTGTTATTTGACCTAAAGAGCCATCAGACTGTCTTCATTATAATGATGCACATTTGTATGTATGAGAGCTGTAATTTATTGATTCTCAAGTCTCTTTTCCTCAGAGCCAGTTTAAAACAATTAGGATTTGCAAGCTGTTCCATAAAAGATAAGCACCCAGCATCAGGGGTGATATTTCACAAAGGCTGACTGGTGCATGTTAAGTAGGTTGATTGCTTCTGTGGCCTCCAAGAGCCTCAGCCGTCCCTGTCCAAGGCAGCTGTCCTCAAGGTAATGACGTTGATATTTAAAGGGGGTTGGGGAAGCTGGGGAATGTATTTTAAGCTGAGCCACGAACCAAGTTCAAAAATTTTAATGTATTTCTCACTGCTTCAATAGCAACTGCCTCATCCTTCAAGAGAAAAAGTTAACACACCAGCAGAGGCTACCATGCACAAATAATTATCATCTGCATGGGTCTTCTTTACTTCAGTCCTCTGTAACAGCATCTCCTCAAACCCTTTTAGCAAATTCACATAAGATCAAAGCTGGATTGGAAGAATCAATATTGTCAAAATGACTACACTACCCAAGGCATTCTACAGATTCAATGCAGTTCAGTTCAGTCGCTCAGTCGTGTCCGACTCTTTGCAACCCCATGGACTGCAGGATGCCAGGCCTCCCTGTCCACCACCAGCTCCCACAGTTTACTCAAACTCATGTCCATTGAGTCGGTGATGCCATCAAACCATCCAACCATCTCATCCTCTGTTGTCCCCTTCTCCTCCCACCTTCAATCTTTCCCAGCATCAGGGTCTTTTCAAATAAGTCAGTTCTTCGCATCAGGCGGTCAAAGTACTGGAGTTTCAGCTTCAGCATCAGACCTTCTAATGAATATTCAGGACTGATTTCCTTTAGGATGGACTGCTTGGATTTCCTTGCTGTCCAATGGACTCCCACGAGTCTTCTCCAACACCACAGTTCAAAAGCATCAATTCTTCAGTGCTCAGTCCAACTCTCACATCCATACATGATTACTGGCAAAACCATATAGCTTTGACAGATTCAATGCAATCCCTTTCAAATTTCCAATGACATTTCTCACAGAACTAGAACAAAAAAAAATTTTTTTTAACTTATATGGAGACACAAAAGACTCCAAATAGCCAAAAAGTACTGAGAAAGAAAAATGAGGTGAAGAAATCAGACTCGCTGATTTCAGACTATACTACAAGCTACAGTCATCAAGATGAGGTAGTATGGGTACAAAGACAGAAATGTAGATCAATGAACAGCACAGAAAGCCCAGAGATAAACTCATCCACCCAGGGCCAACTAATCTAGGACAAGGGAGGCAAGAATATACAATGGAGAAAAGACAGTCTCTTCAATAAGTGGTGCTGGGAACACTGGACAGCTATGTGTAAAAGAATGAAATTAGAACATTCTCTAACACCTTACATAAAAATAAACTCAAAATGGATCAAAGACCTAAATGTATGGCCAGACACTGTAAAACTCATACAGGAAAGCAGAACACTCTTTGACATTAATTTCAGCATTACCTTTTGAGATCTACCTTCTAGAGTAATGAAAATAAAAACAAAAATAAACAAATGGGACCTAATCAAACTTAAGGGCTTAAGCACAGTAAAGGTAACCATGAACAAAATGAAAAGACAACCCACAGAATGGGAGATAATATTTGCAAATGAAGGGAGCAACAAGGGATTAATCTCCAAAATATACAAATAGTTCATGTAGCCGTACATCAGAAAAACAAACAACTCAATCAAACGGGCAAAAGATCTAAATAGATATTTTCCCATAGAAGACAGACAGATGGCTATTCATTAGAGAAATGCAAATCAAAAATATCATGAGGTTATCAATTCATACCAGCCAGAATGGCCATCACCAACAAGCCTATAGACAATAAATACTGGAGAAAAGGAAACCCTCCTGCACTGCTGGTAGAAATGTAAACTGGTACAACCACTGTGGAGAACAGCATGGAGATTCCTTAAAAGCTGAAAACAGAACTACCATATGATCCAATAATCCTACTCATGGGCACAAATCCAGAGAAAACCATAATCCAAAAGGGAACATTCACCCCAGGCTTCACTGCAGCACTCTTTACAATAGCCAAGACATGGAAGCAACCTAAATGTTCACTGTCAGAGGAATGGATAAAGATGTTGTACGTATACACAATGAAATATTACTCAGCCATTTAAAAAAAAGAATGAAATAGTGCCATTTGCAGCAATGTGGAGGGACCTAGAAATCATCATACCGAGTAAAGTCAGACAGAGAAAGACAAATATCATATGGTATCATTCACATGTGGAATCTCATTTTATTTTTAAAGATACAAATGAACAAAACAGAAACAGACTTACTGATATCAAAAACAAACTTATGGTTGGTTACCAATAGATAAATGTGTTGGGGAGGGATAAGTCTGGAGTTTTGGGTGAACATACACACTCACCATAACCTATGGTTAGTTCACCATATGTTATTCACCATAACATATAAGATAGACAACCAGCTTCTCCTTCGGGCTTGGCCCATCCTCACACCTTAGCAGGGGGTATACTATCCTCCATTTACCAAATAAAACTCTGAGCTGTAGCCAAAAAAAAAAAAAAAATGGATAACCAACAAAGACCTAACCTACTGGACAGCACAAAGAACTCAATATTCTATGATAACCCACATGAAAAAAGAATCTAAAAAAGAATGAATATATGTATAACTGAATCACTTTGTTGTACACCTGCAATTACCCACAACACTGTAAGCCAATAAAATTACAATTAAAAATTTTAAAAATAAGAATAACTGGGTTAGGGAGAGTTTTTTAAAGAAAAGTGGTCAGAACAGGGCTCTTTTAATCAGAGAGCTTAATGATTAGAAGGAATTTCACAAAGACATGAGGAGGGAACCAAATTCTAGACAGGTGGAGGAACAGATGCATAGCACATGAAGTAGGAAGGAGTTAGCTGTGTTCAAGAAACAGCAAAGAGGAGCAGCACAGTGACCAAGGAGGAGGGTGTCACGGGATGAACTCTGAGAAGCAGGCTGGGGACAGCTCACGGAGAGGTTCAGGCTAAGAGATGCATGGATTTTATGCCATCCCTCACATAAATTTCATGAGGGGAGACACTTATCTACTTGTTCAATGTTGGCACCCCAAGGCCCAGAACTCTATTAACAACATAGCTGGCACTCAGCAGAGATCCAACAGACTGAGAATGAATCAAGAATTGTTGTCCAGTGTCTAGGTCATGCCCAACTCTTTGCAACCCCACGGACTGCAGGACGCCAGGCTTCCCCGTCCTTCACTGTCTCCCAGAGTTTGCTCAAATTCATGTCCATTGAGTCACCTCATACCAAACCGCAAGTCCTCACCTGCCCACTACCCAAGGCAAGCTCCCTGTGGTGGGGACCTGTTCCCAGGTGACAGGGGGGTTGAGATCTCACATCAGATCTTTAGCTTAAGAATGCCCAGGCTACTCAATAGCATCTCTTACCACCTAAATGAAGACACGTAAGAGGCAGCTAATTCCAGTGCATCTTGAACTGCTCCTGAATAATTAAATATTTTATTGTGATGTTACTACTTAAATTTATTATCCTTTGTGGGGAACAAAATTAAACATAATAAGGGCTGTTAGTCTTCTCACAAAAAGAAAAAATAAATAAATAAATAGAGAGATCCAAGTCAACTGTCCAATTCAGTTCTCAGTTAAGTCAGGAGATAATGTAACAGGAACAGAATTGAAGCAATACAATAGATTCATGCACTCACCATCCACTGAATTGTCACTACATTAGAAATGAAAGAGGAAGGTGATTAAGTCACAGTCCTCAGTGGGAGAGAAAGATCTGTAAGAAGTCTACATACAGTGAGCTAGGTACTATGACAATATGCCAGGGGAGTCAGGTCAGGATCTTTCCACCCATCTAGAAGGATGAGAAGAAGTTTGACAGATGGATGAGACAAAGAAGCGAGATTCCGTTAAAAACCATCGTTTCAGAGGAACTGCAGAAGAGACAAATATTCAGGGCTCTCCAATCCTTCAACCAGAGCATAGATTTAAAACTGTCTCCAGATATCCCTAAACGTCCCCTCAGGCAGAGATGAGGTGCATGGCTAAAACCATTCTCAGTTGAGAACTTCTGACCTAGAGAATCAACAGTAAATATATATATTCATATATATGGGCTTCCTAGGGGGCTCAGCAGTAAAGAAACCACCTGCCAATCAAGGCAGAAGACTCAGGTTCAATCCCTGGGTCAGGAAGATCCCCTGGAGAAGAAAATGGCAACCCGCTCCAGTATTCTCACCTAAAAACCCCATGAACAGAGGAGCCTGGCGGGCTACAGGCCATGGGGTCACAAAGAGTGGGACATGACTGAGCATGAACACAAGCATATACATATACATATGTATATTGCAAATATACTAGATTTCTTTTTTTTTGTATGTTCCACTTACTCCTGTTGCTACCATCCACTTCCTTTCTTCCTCTCTCTGCCTTCCCCCTCCTTCCTCCTCCTCCCTTCCTCTCTCTCTCACACACTTGCACACACCCACCCCTCTATTCCATGGATGACACCAGACTCAGTCCCCAGGTTCCATTTTGCTCCCCTTGAGGGAGTAAGAGGGCAGAATCACGTGGATCAGCACCCATCAAGCAGGTGGCAGGGGCATTTCTGAAAAAACCTGCATGGCATACAAAATTACTGTTTCCTCAGACATGGAGATAAAACTAATAGCTGCTTAATTATATGTAAGCCATTTGTTAAAAGTTAGCATGGCTTTAAAAGAAAATAAAGCTACTTAATAACTGTTTCCCTGTCTCACCAGCAGAATGACACAGATATTTTAGACTCATACACCTACACACACTTCTAAAATAAATGAGGCAGTTTACAAAATTAAAAGTAAAACATGTCAAGATAAAAAAACAATCAACAAAAACCCAAAGGGGGAAAAAAAAAGATAACAGACTGAAATGGATGCTAACAAACAGAAGATGGATTTCTTACTTGGAGTTAAGCCGTAGAATGGCATTCTATTTTCTAACAGATAAAAAGAATAAATACAAACTACACTATTCCCGAAGTAGACAATAATGAAGCCCTCTGGGTGTGAAGACAACCCCTAATAATGGCCCAAACTGTCAGAAAATGGGCATGAGATGAACCTGGACAAAGACAGAGCTAGAATCCCTGAGTTCCTAACACCATTCTGTTTAAATCAGGGGATGAAAAGTAGAGAACTACAGAACAAATCGAGCCAAGCAATACATATTTTAACAGAGCCCTCATTGTGTTATCTTAAAACCTTAATTTGAAAACAGAGACTTCACCAAAAAAATCTAATTCCCAGTTTCTCTTGAAAACTCCAAAGATCTGGCAACACTGGGGAAGACTGTTCCCATGGCAACATGGCTGTAAACAGTGGCTGCCCTGAGTTGGTCATGCACCTTCCTGCTTGCACTTGCAATCCCCACCAGGCCTGCTTGGTAGGACCCGATTAGCAGCTGACTTTGCAATCCTACTTTGGATAAAGAACCAAGACAAAGGAAGTTTACTGGCCTCATTTCCCAGTTAAAAGTGAACAATTCTACTGTGAAAGAATCAATCAAGGTTAAATGTTCACAATGCTCCCCTCTACAGACCAGAAGGGAAATCGGGTGACACAGCTTCCATATTAGCCTATAGACTAGAAAACCAGAACAAGATGTAAGCCTTGAGCAGGAGGACTTAATTTTCAGCAGACCACTCAGGATGTTTTCCCACTCTGGTATATAGAAGAAATTAAATGCAGAACAAAGTGCTGCTTGCATAATCTGGCTCCAACTCTTCACCTCCCCAAGACCTAAGTCTTCCCACTATGGGTGGAATTACCCTCCCTGCCTCTGGGCTCAGCTATTTGACCTACGTTGGCCAACAGGATTTCAGCTGACAGGGCACAAACAGATACCTGGAATGGGACTACACCCCGGAAGCTGCTTCCCTCATCTCTCCCGTCACTGTCAGGACACGCAGACAATCCCACTGGAAGGTGTGGGGTACATGGCTGCCCCAGCGACTTCCAGCTTAGATCAGTGGACCAGTCAGCTGAGCCCAGACAAACGTGTCCAGCCAAGACAGGCAGACAATCAAAGCACACTGTTGCATGCCTGCCAGGCTTTGTTTATTATGCAAAGGCTAATAGATATATAGATAGATATAGATATATACACACATAGTTTACTAATAAGTCATTTGATTTGGTTCAGAAGATGATTAATTTCCTGAGGCTTCCTCTCAAGTCTGCTCTCCTTGAGAAAACAAACTGGTTGCAGGCTGTCATCTAACGGTAGAAGCAAAAAAAGGATAGATTCGTATTAGGGTGCACAAAATAAGTATTAACAATTGATATAACAAGGGACAGGCCACCAGTTTTTGAGAAAGTAATCATAAACATCATTTATGGGGCTATTTATTTGTTCATGTAACATTAAATTTTTCTTAATAAACATGTTATTTCTAAAGTGTATTATAAAGCTTGTTTGTTTTCTGCCTCCTAGTTTTTTTTTCTTTTTCTTTTTTTTAATTAATTAATTTATTTATTTATTTATTTATTTTTTCAGTGGGTTTTGTCATACATTGATATGAATCAGCAATAGATTTACACGTATTCCCCATCCCGATCCCCCCTCCCACCTCCCTCTCCACCCGATTCCTCTGGGTCTTCCCAGTGCACCAGGCCCGAGCACTTGTCTCATGCATCCCACCTGGGCTGGTGACCTGTTTCACCATAGATAATATACATGCTGTTCTTTTGCAACATCCCACCCTCACCTTCTCCCACAGAGTTCAAAAGTCTGTTCTGTACTTCTGTGTCTCTTTTTCTGTTTTGCATATAGGGTTGTCGTTACCATCTTTTTAAATTCCATATATATGTGTTAGTATGCTGTAATGTTCTTTATCTTTCTGGCTTACTTCACTCTGTATAATGGGCTCCAGTTTCATCCATCTCATTAGAACTGGTTCAAATGAATTCTTTTTATCGGCTGAGTAATATTCCATGGTGTATATGTACCACAGCTTCCTTATCCATTCATCTGCTGATGGGCATCTAGGTTGCTTCCATGTCCTGGCTATTATAAACAGTGCTGCGATGAACATTGGGGTGCACGTGTCTCTTTCAGATCTGGTTTCCTCAGTCTGTATGCCCAGAAGTGGGATTGCTGGGTCATATGGCAGTTCTATTTCCAGTTTTTTAAGAAATCTCCACACTGTTTTCCATAGCGGCTGTACTAGTTTGCATTCCCACCAACAGTGTAAGAGGGTTCCCTTTTCTCCATACCCTCTCCAGCATTTATTGCTTGTAGACTTTTGGATAGCAGCCATCCTGACTGGCGTGTAATGGTACCTCATTGTGGTTTTGATTTGCATTTCTCTGATAATGAGTGATGTTGAGCATCTTTTCATGTGTTTGTTAGCCATCTGTATGTCTTCTTTGGAGAAATGTCTGTTTAGTTCTTTGGCCCATTTTTTGATTGGGTCATTTATTTTTCTGGAATTGAGCTGCAGGAGTTGCTTGTATATTTTTGAGATTAATCCTTTGTCTGTTGCTTCATTTGCTATTATTTTCTCCCATTCTGAGGGCTTTCTTTTCACCTTGCTTACTGCTTCCTTTGTTGTGCAAAAGCTTTTAAGTTTCTTTAGGTTCCATTTGTTTATTTTTGCTTTAATTTCCAATATTCTGGGAGGTGGGTCATAGAGGATCCTGCTGTGATTCATGTCGGAGAGTGTTTTGCCTATGTTCTCCTCTAGGAGTTTTATAATCTCTGGTCTTACATTTAGATCTTTAATCCATTTTGAGTTTATTTTTGTGTATGGTGTTAGAAAGTGTTCTAGTTTCATTCTTTTACAAGTGGTTGACCAGCTTTTCCAGCACCACTTGTTAAAGAGGTTGTCTTTTTTCCATTGTATATCCTTGCCTCCTTTGTCAAAGATAAGGTGTCCATAAGTTCGTGGATTTATCTCTGGGCTTTCTATTCTGTTCCATTGATCTATATTTCTGTCTTTGTGCCAGTACCATACTGTCTTGATGACTGTGGCTTTGTAGTAGAGTCTGAAGTCAGGCAGGTTGATTCCTCCAGTTCCATTCTTCTTTCTCAAGATTACTTTGGCTATTCGAGGTTTTTTGTATTTCCATACAAACTGTGAAATTCTTTGGTCTAGTTCTGTGAAAAATACCGTTGGTAGCTTGATAGGGATTGCATTGAATCTATAGATTGCTTTGGGTAGAATAGCCATTTTGACAATATTGATTCTTCCAATCCATGAGCATGGTATGTTTCTCCATCTGTTTGTGTCCTCTTTGATTTCTTTCATCAGTGTTGTATAGTTTTCTATGTATAGGTCTTTTGTTTCTTTAGGTAGATATATTCCTAAGTATTTTATTCTTTTTGTTGCAATGGTGAATGGTATTGTTTCCTTAATTTCTCTGTTTTTTCATTGTTAGTATATAGGAATGCAAGGGATTTTTGTGTGTTAATTTTATATCCTGCAACTTTACTATATTCATTGATTAGCTCTAGTAATTTTCTGGAAGAGTCTTTAGGGTGCCTCCTAGTTTTTAAAGCAGAAACAGAAACTCCTCTTGACTTTCGTAGTGAACAAAACAACACTACAAATTTTTATAAAAGGAAATATTTCTTATTCCTATTTATACCTTAAATTTGCATACTGCTTTATAGCTTACAAAGAATTTTCACCAGCATTTTCTCTTTTATTTATTTATTTAGTTTTTCATTTGTTTTTATTAGTTGGAGGCTAATTACTTTACAATATTGTAGTGGTTTTTGTCATTTTCTCTTTTGATCTCTATTTGAACCCTATAAAGCTGGTGTAATTACAACCCTTTACTTTTGTTCCTAAAGGCACAAAAAGTTTGAGTAAAATACTCATCCACAATTGCTTTCATAAAAAGCTACACTAAGAGATCTAGAACCTACATCTTGTGTGTCTCTTAGCCACTGCCTCTTCCACTACATTCTTAGATGTGAAAGCAGCATTTAAATTCCAAACACACCAAAATGTTTGGGGCTGTGTGTGTGTGTCTTTCCATACCATATTTCTTATGATACAAGTGTATTCCAAGCATACCCACTTATTCATAACTAAAGGTTTATATAAACAATATAGCATAAGATAGTAAAGTATTAATTATGTTCTGCTATACAGCTCTTTTAAGACAACTTTTCAATAATCCTATCTCTTACTGGGAATCTTTACAACCTCTTTCAGGCATTCTTTTTTTTCCCCCAGAAACCATACCCTAAAGACTTAAACTTTGAGAAAAAAGAGTATTTTCTTGTCCTCCACTCTTCCTCAATTCCCATATTTCTTTCTTTCCCCATTCTACTTTTACTTTATATCTTTAGGTCTCCCTTTAACTCTTCTATAATAATTAACTAAAACACACTTTCATTGTACTTATAAATATGCTTATTCAAGAGTTTATTTTTTAACCTTATTTTTTAAAGGGGGTAACAAGAATAATTTGTATATTCTTTCCAAGATACTATTAAAAAAAAAAAAAAAACCTCTAAAAATTTTTAAAAGGTGATTGGAATTAACTGTGTACCATAAACTTTTTCTTGTAATGTTTTTATATGTATACATAAAATTTTTTAAAGATATAGGATTAGAAAGGAATCCAACTACAATGAAAAACAGCTCAATATCATATAAAACCAATTACGCTTAAACAGTAAACTACCACAAGTGTATGGATGTAAATGCCAGTTAAGAATCTCAATTTCAAAAACCTTCAAAAAACAAAAGTTGAAATAATAATGCCGACTAGCTAATGCTTTAATACCACCAATTGCTGTATGACAATAACCCCACAAGGTAAGTACTGTGTCATCACGACATATACCTGAGAGGCTTAAAGAAGCTAAGTGAGGTACCCGAGGTGACACAGCTTCCCATGGCAGAGCCGAGTCACAGGCCTTTCTTCAAGGCCCAAATTCCTAACCATGTATCCCTTCTCATTGCCACAGGCACCATCCCAGATTCAGGTCTTCTCTTATCGCATTACTAGCCACTACAACGGTTTCTCCAACTCTTGAGTCTTTTTCCATACATTTCAACCTGCACTGACACTCCACTGACCATGTGACTGAGCCCAGGTTCTTAATCAGAAATTCAAGACCCTCATCAAGACACCCTTCTCTTAACAAATGAACCATAGAAACAGAAGGCCTACATTTAGCTACTAGGTACACCACATTCTCCTACCACTTCCATCCCTCACTGGTGTCATTAGTTCTGACTCAAATGCCGTCTGCTGTCGACCACTGCCACCTGTTCAAATTCCACTCAAATTTCCAGGTATAGGTCAAACACAATCTCAGAGAAGACTTCCATCTCCAGCCAGAAATAATCTTTTCACCCTCTGCATTATTATAACTCTGTATTTATAGCAATACAATTATTAAACATGTCCATGAAATGTAATTATTCATGCCACAGAAAGCTTTTTTTTTTTTTTTAATTTCTCAAGTATGTTACGCTTATCTTACCATCAAACCTATGCCATATTCACCACCTGGAACATTTTTCTCACTCCGTTTCATTTGGCTAACTCTTACTTGTCCTTCAAGTCTCAGTTCAGAGGAGACTTTCTCTGAAGAACCTTGCTTCACTGCTCCCACCTTGGACACCACCTCCTCATAGCCCAGAGGAGCTAACTGACTGTTTACTTGTCTGTCTCCCTACTAGACTAAATCTCATCACAGACTCCATTAACTTTGCTCACAGATGTATTTCAACATCTAACATAGTGCCTGGCATGTGGCTGGAACAATTTTAATGAATTTATAGTTAAACTTCCCTTATTACACTGATTAATCCAGAGACAAACTTCAAAGTGTAGGACTTTGCAATTGGTGTTTCTAATTAAATAACTTTTGGATGAAATAATTCTTGTGGTATATGGGCTATATTAACTGAGTTCTCAAACAATATGGACTGAACTGCAAAACAGTATAAATGTGAATACTTGACAATGTCTCATAAACAAGGATAATCATTTCAAATTCATTTGAACGGTTAAAACTTATAACTGATTCAAACCTACAAGGTTTGCTTGAATTATTACAAATCATTTTCTCATTGAAATTTGCAGCTACCTACATTCCTCAATTATTATTCATCTGTACTATAAAGTTCTACACACTCCAAGTTACCTGGACTCTTTACTATCTGTGTCCATTCTCAGTATTGTTTTAATGTATCAATTGCTGCTAATAAGCCAACCCATTTTTGACATTTTAAAACCTTCACTCTTCCATGATAAAGCTTTTCTCTTCCTCCTACAATCTATAAAATTATCTTATGTTTTAAAAATAATAATTATAGTCCTCTTCTTCCACAAGTCTCTCTTCATTGAAAGCCTAATTCAGGTTTAGCTTTAATTCATACATCTATGAGTTCATTCATTCATGAGCACCTGTCTCATGGCAAACACTACGCATGGTTCAGCTGGTAAAGAATCTGCCTGCAATGCAGGAGACCTGGGTTCAATCCCTGGGTTGGGAAGATCCCCTGGAGAAGGGAAAGGCTACCCACTCCTGTATTCTGGCATAGAGAATTCCATGGACTATACAGTCCATGGGGTCACAAAGAGTCAGATATAACTGAGCGACTTTCACTTTCACATAAGAGTTATATAAATTTCAGGGAGGTGTTAATATCTGATAAAGGCCTGATAAGATGCAAGATCATTAATAATTATTAATAAGACACCAGAACAAGATTAGAACATGAAAGCTGAAACTTAGAAAAATATTTGCATTACGTGGAAACCAAAGAATTTATCATATTTCAAAAAAAAAAGAAGAAAAGAACATTCCAGTGGTAAAAGGTACAAAAGATAAAGAGACAATTCAAAGAACATAAATGGCCCTTAAAAAAATGTAAGATGCTGTATTTTACTAATTAAAAAACAGCTAGTTAAAATAACGATATTCCTTTTTATCTGTTCTGTACCTATGAACAACAGTTCTCACCACCAGCGTTCAAAAGGACATATCTTGCTGTAAGATATTAACTAAGACAGTTTATCTAGAGAACAATCTGGCAAGTAAAAATAATATGCACCTTTTGATCCAGAGATTCTACTTCTATGACTATTATCCCAGGAAAACAAAAGATGTATTACAAAATGTATGTATACATCTTATGTGTTGTTGTTAAGTCACTAAGTCATGTCCGACTCTTCGTAACCCCATGGACTGTAGCCCAACAGGCTCCTCTGTCGACAGGATTTCCCAGGCAAGAATACTGGAGTGGCATTATCAGAGAAATGCAAATCAAAACCACAGTGAGGTACCATTACACGCCAGTCAGAATGGCTGCTATCCAAAAGTCTACAAGCAATAAATGCTGGAGAGGGTGTGGAGAAAAGGGAACCCTCTTACACTGTTGGTGGGAATGCAAACTAGTACAGCCACTATGGAGAATAGTGTGGAGATTCCTTAAAAAACCGGAAATAGAACTGCCATATGACCCAGCAATCGCACTCCTGGGCATACACACCAAGGAAACCAGATCTGAAAGAGACACGTGCACCCCAATGTTCATCGCAGCACTGTTTATAATAGCCAGGACATGGAAGCAAGCTAGATGCCCATCACAGACGAATGGATAAGGAAGCTGTGGTACATATACACATGGAAATTACTCAGCCATTAGAAAGAATTCATTTGAACCAGTCCTAATGAGAAGGATGAAACTGGAGCCCATTATACAGAGTGAATAAGCCAGAAAGATAAAGACCAATACAGTATACTAATGCATATATATGGAATTCAAAAAGATGGTAACAACAACCCAATATGCAAAACAGAAAAAGAGACACAGATGTATAGAACAGACTTTTAGACTCTGTGGGAGCAGGGGAGGGTGGGATGTTCTGAGAGAATAGCATTGAAACAAGTATACTATCAAGGCTGAAACAGATAACCAGCCCAGGTTGGATGCATGAGACAAGTGCTCAGGGCTGGTGCACTGGGAAGACCCAGAGGGATGGGATAGAGAGGGAGGCGCCGGGGGTGGGGGCGCATTAATCGGGAAGGGGAAAACATGTAAATCCATGGCTGATTCATGTCAATGTATCGCAAAAACCACTACAATATTGTAAAGTAATTCGCCTCCAACTAATAAAAATAAATGGGGGGAAAAAAAAGAATACTGGAGTGGGATGCCATTTTCTTCTGCAGGGGATCGTTCTGACCCAAGGATTGAACCCATGTCTCCTTTATTAGAAGGCAGATTCTATACCACTGAGCCATCAGGTAAAAGAGCTTCATTGCAGAATTATTTATAATAATAAAAAAAAAAAACCCCACAAGTCCACTGATTAGGGATACAATAAATGTGTCTAGCCATTTGGGAAACTATGTAGCAGTTAAAAGAGACAAGGAAAAACTTGTGCTAACATAATGATACATTATTACAAGAAAGAAAAACACTATTAGAATAGTATGAACATATTGAAACATTTCATACTAGAATCAACCCTGTGACATTATTACATGGTTAACAGTGAATCCACTCTGTTATTTTTATATTATTTCCAAAGGTGTCAAGACTGTGGCTGAAAACTTTGGGACTAAATTATCCTACCAGGCCACTCCAGCTCTAATATTCTTTAATTCTAAGAACCTTTCACACATAGAGCTTAAACAAAGTGTTCTTACAAGACCCCAATGGGTCTTCCCTACATGTTTAAGTGCCCTCTATCAAAATGCAACATGAAAATGCTAAAGTGTCCAGAATTCTAAATCCACCATGCAAAGCCTGAGTTAACACTATCCTCCTGACTATCAATGACAATTCATGTTGCATACATACATTTATATTCAATAGAAATCATAGCTACAATTACCTCTTACCTCAATAATACCATAAAGACCATTAAATCTTGGGGATTAAAAACTAAGAAAGATACTACAAACCCTTGAACATTTAGAGATGAATAACAACAAATTTTGCTTATATAATACACAATCTAAAAATACTAACTATAAATCAAACTATTGGAGACAATCAGAGACCACCATGTGGCCTCATGTAGTGGGCACACCTGGGATGTGGAGTCAGAGGACCTGGGGATGAAGACCATTTTTCTTGGCTCCAGAATCCAAACAAATCTAATAGCCTATCTAAATCTCATTTATAAAATGAACAGGGGTATAATAAATGTACTATATACATATATGGGTGTGTGTGTATGTGTATATATGTGTGTGTGTGTGTATATGTATACATACACACACATGTGCATGCATGCTCAGTCGCTCAGTTGTGTCTGACTCTTAGCTACCTCATGGACTGTAGTCCACAGGCTCCTTTGTCAGTGGAATTCTCCAGGCAAGAATACTGAATTGGGTTGCCATTCCCTTCTCCAGGGGATCTTCCCAACCCAGGGATCGAACCCAGGTATCCTGTATTATAGGCAGATTCTTTACTGTCTAAACCATCAGGGAAATAAACCTATAAAACACATAAAATGTGCCTAATATAGTGCCTGAGGCAAAAAAAAAAAAGGTTCTCAAATACTTGTCTAATGGAAACAGGTGCATCACTATCACTTTCATTGAGGTATCCAGTCTGTTCCCCTCAATTTTTGTAATTCTGCATGTACAACCATCCTATTCAATCTTGATATTGCAATGTTAGAAAGGGGTTTCCGGCCCCTTAAAGGTCTATTTGTTGACATATTCCTTTCCACTATAAATATACAAAAGTGTGTCATCTCAAAAACTCAAGGAGGGAGGAAGCATACTTACAAAGCATACCCCCCAAACTCCGGGCTGCTGTCCTCTGAGCTCAGAGCTCTTCTTAGGCACGTATGTCTGCCTCTTATCATTTCTTCATGAGGTTCAGGGCAAGAGGCCTAGTCAAGTGGAGGATCTTTGGTTGCCCCTACACTTTCCCCAAACCACCTACAGATAAATGAAACAAGGAGTAAAACACACCTACAACCTTAAAATTTTTTAAGCAGTTAATGATAAAGTAAGCTCACCCTATGGTCAGTTTGTGTGCATGGCAGAGAATAAATCACATCAAATCAGAGAACAGAGAAATTGTTTCTTGGATCATGCAAACGCCCCACTGAAGTCACAGGAATTCTTCCCATCCAAGTGCCCAGCCAGCATACTCCTCGCTGGGGACTTCTGCCCATCCCTGTTCATCCCTTAGTCTGGCTAGATCATGCTGCAGTGTGAACTGTAGCCCGAGTCAAAACAAAGGTACCATCTCTAAGTCTATTAGTGGGTAAATTAATTATGGCAGGTAATGAATTTAACATATTATTTCTGAATTTAATGGCCCAAACGTATTCTAAGCCAGTAAATGAACTACACACTAGCAGTCCTAAAGGAAATACTTTATAAACTGCCCAGCTCTTCCAACACTTAGTACAGCAATTAAATAAGTAAAAATAAAATGCCCTTGGTTGTAAGATCTGTGGATAGAAATATTCTCAATTCTTTGTGACTCCTTTCAAAGCAGTTTGTAAGAATCCACAGAAAATTATCCAGAAAATTGTTAATTGTCCACATAAAAAGCAGATCAGAATACATCTATAAATCACTCCAAGAGAGAAAAAAAAAAGGTATTCTTTTAGTCAAAATAAGCAGTCAAGAGAGAATCCAAAGTGACCCAGAGGTCCTGCAGTGGCAGACAGGACGTAGGCATGATGCATAGCCAACTCTTTCAACAAAACAGCAACCCTCATTCTGTGAGTCATGGACACACACAAATTTCTGTGCCAACATGAAACTACCAAAACGTTAAGTTTCAAGCCATGCTGTCAACTACAGCAGTCACTAGCCGAAAGTGGCTAAAGTGCTATAAACATAAAATACACAAAACATTTAGTCCATTTTTTTAAGTTATTTTAGGATGTGAAATATCTCCAGTTTCGTTCTGACTTCATGTTGAAATGAAAACATTTTGGATACATCGTGTCAAAAAAATGACTTAAAGTAATTTCACCAGCTCCTTTTTACTTTAGGGTGGGTACCAAAAAAATTTAAACTTGCATGTGTGGCTTACACTATCTGTCTATAGGCACAGCTCTGTATAAAAAAAAAAAGTAACAAACACTGAGCCCTCCCTGGGGGCTAGGCCCTGGGTTAGATACTTGACATAATACTTGGCAAAAGGCTGCAAAGCGGTTTTATAGAATGTCCGCAGAAGCGACTGAGCTCCATCAAACCGCTGAGGGAGCAGCTGGAATTCAAGATCAGGTGTTGACAGGAAATAAACTCCTGGAAGGGACTGTTAACAGCTGACGCTGAGGCAACTTCCATGTTGGCAAAGGAAGACAAGGCACTGATATAGACAGCGCTCCCGCGGGTAGCAAGTTTTTGTGACTCCAAAACAGGTACGAAGCGTCCAATTATATCCCAGGCCAGGCAACGCACAAGCCAGGAGGAGGCCGACCTCTTTGACAGCTCAATCTTCACAGCTGTTAGCGACAGGACGCGCTGTGCTCTCGAAAAGAGGACAACCAAGTTCGAACTCCCCGTATAATTTGACCAGGACCTGACTTGTGGACACGCCATGCCGAGGGAAGGGGGGCGTGGGGGTGCCGGGCACGCCGTCTCCCCGGCTTCGCCACAGACCCGACCCGCCCCCGGCCCCAGCCCAGGGCTTCCGCGCAGCTCCGGCGTCCCGACCCCCGGGACCAGGGCAAGCGGGACCCAAAACGTCAAGACACGACAGGGAAGTGGTAAGGGAAGGGCGAGGGGCGGCTGAGGGAAGCTACCTGAACTAGAAGAGGACCCCAGGTCCTTAACGCCGGGTCATTGCCGAGGCCCCACCCGGCTCCCGCGGCCACCGGCGACCCAAGAAGGTGTAACTGACCAGACGCGGCGACGCAACCGACTCCGCTCTCCCCAGACTCGCAGCTATGGCAACTTGAACTAGCCGCCCAGCCGCGGCGAAGGTACAGGGCCCCGCTGCTCCCGCTTGGCCCTCTGGGAGTTGTAGTCCACCTCATGCTCAAGAGCAAGGAGTTACTAGGAGAGAGCGACTCCAGGAGAAACTGCATTTCCCATGATGCCTTATGAATGGTCTTGCGGTTGACTTTCCCGGAAGAGGCCGGATTAGCAGGCACCTGAGTCCTTTGGCGGCGCCCTCTTGCTCTGTTCTTTTTGTTAAAGTGCCAGTAGCCGCTGTAAGAAGAGACAACCCCCAGATAAAGAATTAAGAGGGCTGCTTTTGCCTTCACTCTAGCATCATCAGAACAGTCTAAATTATTCATTTAAAATAACAAAACAAAATCTAAGTAGTTGTAATACACAAACTATGTTTCTTTCACTCTGTGGGGAACAGGGAAGTGTAATTTCCAACAGTGAGATGGGAAAATCCCCTTTATACCAGGACCCAACGTCTGTTTCTGAAGGCTCACAAATTCTCAGAACTGAAAGGGAACAGTGAAGATTAACTAATCAAATCCTTTGGCCTGGAAAGTGTAAATGACGCGACTGAAGCCGCACGGTTCACGAATGGCAAACCCCAAGTGTATGCGGCTGTCACGTCATGGCTGCTGCTACTTTCGGCGCAGGCTGTCATCTCCTCAGTCGTTCTAGAACATGAGAGAGACATATTCCACTACAGATGTCGGTTTCAGTAATGAAAAGGTGATGATAAAACCTTCAACAAATAATTGAACTCTGGAAATGCTATTGCTGCTGCTGCTAAGTCGCTTCAGTCGTGTCCGACTCTGTGCGACCCCATAGACGGCAGCCCACCAGGCTCCCCCGTCCCTGGGATTCTCCAGGTGAGAACACTGGAGTGGTTGCCATTTCCTTCTCCAATGCATGAAAGTGAAAAGTGAAAGTGAAGTCACTCAGTCGTGTCCACTCTTCCCCACCCTATGGACTGTAGCCCACCAGGCTCCTCCATGGGATTTTCCAGGCAACAGTAATGGAGTGGGTTGCCATTTCCTGCTCCAGGAAATGCTATTGAAGAAGACCATCAATTCTTCCCTCCTCAAAGCTAAAATCAAATCTTATTTTATCTGTGAAAGTTTTCCTGGCTACCTCCAGTAAAGCTAAATCACATTTCTAAACTACACAGTTTTCTTATTCTAATAATTCTGTACTTTAATCCCATCCCAGTTGATCTCCTCCACTAGACTCTAGGGCTTCCCTGGTGGCTCAGCTGGTAAAGAATCTGCCTGCAATGCGGGAGACTTGGATTCGATCTGGGGTTGGGAAGATCCCCTGGAGAAGGGAAAAGCTACCCACTCCAGTATTGTGGCCTAGAGAATTTCATGGACTGTATAGTCTTGGGGCTGCAAAGAGTTGGACACTACTGAGCGACTTTCACTAGATTCTAAGCCCTTCAGACACAGAGTCCTAACCTTTTAAAATTTTTATCTCGCTTCTCAGCCTTTCTTCACTGCACGTTCTCCCTTTGTCTCTCTCTCTTCCCCACCACCCCCCCACCTCATGCTTGTGTGCGTATACACAAGCACACAAAATCATACTATGTCACAATTATTCAAATATTCTCTCTGGCCCACACTGAGAGGTTAAGTTTATTTTATATTCAGTTTGGATAGGTAGATTCTAAAGATCTACCTATATATTTGCATATATCTTCAAGCTGTTTGCTCAAAGTTGTATTCAAGAATGTGCTCCACCTGATACTGAAATTAAGGTAATTCAGAACAGCCTTAAGCTTTCCCCAAATGCACTTGGGAGCATAATAATAACTCCATTTATTTGATAGCACTTTAATTTTTCACACAGATGTATTCATTTAACTCAGCAAATATATGTTGAATCTTTCTATGAACCAGATATTGTACTAGGCCCTGAAGATTCAGTAAAAAAAAAAAATGAGAGGACAAACAACATCATCTCTGCCCACATGTTGCTCAGACTGAAGTGAGGGAAATAGATTATGAAACAAATTATTACAAACCCAGGTGAGACTAATGCATAGGCTTCTATCAGTTCAGTTCAGTCACTCAGTCATGTCTGACTCTTTGCAACCCATGGACTGCAGCACGCCAGGCCTCCCTGTCCAAAACCAACTCCCAGAGTTTACTGAAACTCATGTCCATTGAGTTGATGATGCCTTCCAACCATCTCATCCACTGTCGTCCCCTTCTCTTCCCACCTTCAATCTTTCCCTGCATCAGGGTCTTTTCAAATGAGTCAGTTCTTCACATCAGGTGGCCAAAATATTAGAGTGTCACCTTTAGCATCAGTCCTTCCAATGAATATTCAGGACTGATTTCCTTTAAGATGGACTTGTTGGATCTCCTTGCAGTCCAAGGGACTCTCAAAAGTCTCCTCCAACACCACAGTTCAAAAGCATCAATTCTTCAGCACTCAACTTTCTTTACAGTCCAACTCTCACATCCATACACAACTACTGGAAAAACCATAGCTTTGACTAGATGGACCTTTGTTGGCAAAGTAATGTCTCTGCTTTTTAACATGCTGTCTAGATTGGTCATAGCTTTTCTTCCAAGGAGCACGCGTCTTTTAATTTCATGGCTGCAGTCACCATCTGCAGTGATTTTGGAGCCACCCAAAATAAAGTCTGTCATTGTTTCCATTGTTTCCCCATCTATTTCCCATGAAGTGATGGGACCAGATGCCATGATCTTAGTTTTCTGAATGTTAAGCTTTAAGCCAACTTTTTCACTCTCCTCTTTCACTTTCATCAAGAGGCTCTTTAATTCTTCTTCACTTTCTGCCATAAGGGTGGTGTCATCTGCATATCTGAGGTTATTGATATTTCTCCCAGCAATCTTGATTCCACCTTGTGCTTCATCCAGCCCAGCATTTCTCACAATGTACTCTGCATATAAGTTAAATAAGCAGGGTGACAATATACAGCCTTGACGTACTCCTTTCCCGATTTGGAACCAATCTGCTGTTCCATGTCTAGTTCTAGCTGTTGTTTCTTGACCTGCATACAGATTTCTCAGGAGGCAGGTCAGGTGGTCTGGTATTCCCGTCTCTTGAAGAACTTTCCACAGTTTGTTGTGATCCACAAAGTCAAAGGCTTTGGCATAGTCAGTAAAGCAGAAGTAGATATTTTTCTGGAACTCTCTCATTTTTTCAATGATCCAACAGATGTTAGCATAGACATAAAAGAGACACTTCCTGATGAACTGATGTCTGATCAACTGCAGGAAGACTGACTACCAAAAAAGCTAATGAAACCTTGAGGTGCATTAATAAAAACTTATTTTTCCACAACTTTTCTTCCCTGGTTCAATCATATTTAGAAAATGGGATAAAATTCTGGGGACCCCATTTTTAAAGTGATATTAACAAAATAAAGCAAATTCAGAGGATACAATTTGGACTTACGGATAAAGAATCAGCATTGAGTTCATTATGACAAAGAAATTTTAAAATACATATTAAAATTATAGCAGCTTTCTATCATATGGTGTGCTCTCAATGCACCAGTATGCTATATGCTATCCAGAAAAAATATAGTGAAGTCAGATCATAGACTCTTTCTCATTCTCAGCAAAAGACATGAAATAAAATAAAGTAAAAAAAAAAAAAAAACGATTTTACACAAAATGTGCCTTGTAACTCCCAAATGACCTTTAACGCTTTTAATTGATATGACAGGCACACATTATCCAATCCCAAAACCACAGTTAAACTGAACCACCTGAATTCAGAATTGGAAAAACCCACAAGAATTATCACCTGCAGTACATAGTTTTTTCACAATGTTAATAGAGGCACAGGAGGTTACCTCATGTATTGGGTTTGCTAGGACTACCGTAATAAAACACCACAGAATGAATGGCTGAGACAGCAGAAATTGATTTCTCACAGCTCCAAGTCCAAGATGAAGGCATCAGCAGATTCAGATCCTCCCGAAGCCTCTTTCTTTGGCCTGCAGCTATCTCCTTCTCTGTGTGTCCTCACGTGCCTTTTCACTGTGCAGGCAGTTAGTTACCTGGAGCCTTTCTTCTTATAAAGACACCAGTCACATTGGACTAGGGCCCCACCCTTATATCCTCATTAAACCATCCCCGGGTGGTTTAATGAGCAACTAACACACACAAACCTTAATTACCTCCTCAAAGGCTCTGTCTTCAAAGAGCATAACACTGAAGGCTCAGTTCAGTCGCTCAGTTGTGTCCGACTCTTTCCAGCCCCACAGAATGCAGCACACCAGGCCTCCCTGTCCATCACCAACTCCTGGAGCTTACTCAAACTCATGTCCATCGATTTGGTGATGCAATTCAATCATCTCATCCTCTGTTGTCCCCTTCTCCTCCTGCCTTCAATCTTTCCCAGCATCAGGGTTTTTTTCCAATGAGTCAGTTTTTCGCATCAGGTGGCCAAAGTATTGGAGTTTCAGTTTCACCATCAGTCCTTCCGATGAATATTCAGGACTGATTTCCTTTAAGATCGACTGGTTGGTTACCACTTCAATACATGGGACAAGGGAAGGAAGAAAGCACAATTCAGTGCATAACACATTTCTCTAAAACTGTACCTCTGCAAGATTACTGGCATCAGTGACCCTCCCACCACCCAATATCTTGATAAAATTAGATGTGGTGGATATTTTTAAGAGGGTAACAGGAAGGCCAGAGGTCCCCAAGCAGCAGAAGGAAATAAACTGTAGGTGGAAGACTATTTTTTTCCTTCTCTACACAAAATCAAAAGAGGCTTCTTTTAATTCTGTGTTAATGACACCTGGTTCTGCTTCGAGCTAACCAATGTGTTTTTCTTACAGAAATATTCTTCTTAAGCTATGTTAATGAAACTATGTATTTGCTTTGGAATCTGCTTTTCTTCAAAATGGTTCAAAAAGAAAAAAGACTAACTTTTTTCTTTTCTCAAACCATGAACTTCCAGATGTTCAAGCTGGTTTTAGAAAAGGCAGAGGAACCAGAGATCAAATTGCCAACATTTGCTGGATCATCGAAAAAGCAACAGAGTTCCAGAAAAACATCTATTTCTGCTTTATTGACTACGCCAAACCCTTTGACCATGTGGACCAAAACAAACTCTAGGAAATCCTTAAAGAGATGGGAATAGCAGACCACCTGACCTGCCTCTTGAGAAATCTATATGCAGGTCAGGAAGCAACAGTTAGAACTGGACATGGAATAACAGACTGTTCCAAATAGGGAAAGGAATACATCAAGGCTGTATATTGTCAGCCTGCTTATTTAACTTGTATGTAGAGTACATCATGAGAAACGCTGGGCTGGATGAAGCACAAACTGGAATCAAGATTGTGGGGGGGGGGGGGAGATTGCTGGGAGAAATATCAATAACCTCAGATATGCAGATGACACCACCCTTATGGCAGAAAGTAAAGAAGAACTAAAGAGCCTCTTGATGAAAGTGAAAGAGGAGAGTAGAGTGAACAAGATGGCTTAAAATTCAACATTCAGAAAACTAAAATCATGGCATCTGGTCCCATCACTTCATGGGAAATAGATGGGGAAACAGTGGCAACAGTGGCTGAGTTTATTTTGGGGGGCTCCAAAATCACTGTAGATGGTGACTGCAGACATAAAATTAAAAGACGCGTGCTCCTTGGAAGAAAAGCTATGACTAATCTAGACACTGTATTCAAAGCAGAGACATTGCTTCGCCAACAAAGGTCCATCTAGTCAAGGCTATGGTTTTTCCAGTAGTCATGTATGGATGTAAGAATTGGACGATAAAGAAAGTCAAGCAACGAAGAATTGATATTTTGAACTGTGGTGATGGAGGAGGCTTTTGAGAGTCCCTTGGACTGCAAGGAGACCCAACCAGTCCATCCTAAAGGAAATCAGTCCTGAATATTCATTGGAAGTACTGATGCTGAAGCTGAAACTTCAATACTTTGGCCACCTGATGTGAATAACTGACTCATTTGAAAAGACCCTAATGCTGGGAAAGATTGAGGGCAGGAGGAGAAGGGGCGACAGAGGATGAGATAGTTGGATGGCATCACCAACTCAATGGACATGAGTTTGAGTAAACTCGGGAGTTGGTGATGGACAGGGAAGCCTGGCGTGCTGCAGTCCATGGGTTGCAGAGTCAGACCGATGGAGCGACTGAACTGAACTGAAGTGAACTGGGCTGATAATGACTCAACAAACCATTATTCGTGTCAATTGTTTCATGGCCAGGGGATGACACACCTCGAGCCATCCTATCTCAAAAATGCATATTATGGGAGCGGGGCCTGGTGAAACTCCCTCAGCCTTCACAGGGGTCTCTCTTATCTGCCTAATAGTTTTCTAAGAGACATGGAACACCTCGCTAAAAACTAGCAAGGGGACACTTTTCTGTCCCCTTCTGAGGTCTATGTCAGAAGCTTTCCCTATCTCTAGTATACTCTGAAAAAACTTCGCTACACGAAAAGCTCCAAGTACTCAAGCCTCTTCCAGAGAAGAGGCTTGGATCAAACTCCCCTGGATCAAACTCCCCTCCTCTGGAGGTCAGAATCCCAGCATAACACATGCTTGCATCAGCAACCTTGCATTGTTTACATACCTCACCCACGTGCAATTCTAAGTCACTTCACTCCTGTCTGATTCTCTGCAACCCCGTGAACTGTTACACACCAGGCTCCTCTGTCCATGGAATTCTCCAGGCAAGAATACTGGAGTGAATTGCCATTCCCTCCTCCAGGGATCTTTCTGACCCGGGAATCGAACCCAAGTCTCTTATGTCTCCTGCATTGGCAGACAGGCTCTTTAGCACTAGCGCCACCTGGGAAGCCCTTACTTCACCCACATTGCCCCCTTACTGGGACTGATCCTACCCATAGCACTGGGACCCTGAAGACCTTGTTTATATTATATGAAGTCCCTACCTCTCTGACTATAGATGGCTGAACAAGGGGCAGATGCCTGAAATAATTGGGGCCAATTTATTCTCCTTATCCTTTAAAACTAGGACACAAGAATTTCATTCATTGCTTGAATAGTCTTGATGTACAGGTACAAGCTGAGGTTGTCATAGTGAGTTGACCATCTTCAACAATGTTCAAGGAGAGATTGAAAACATCTAATGTGCAGAGAAAGAGAGAAATAAATGAATAAAGCAGGAATAAACTGTGCAGTCCCAGAGGAAACAGGCCTAAGAAAAGACAGCCTTGCTTCCTGACAACTAAGTTCCTGGTTCCAATCCCACTTGTATTGTTATGTGTTATCCCCACTTGTATATCCTATATTTCTGATTCAGGAGATTCTAGAGGCAGCTAAAGGTGGTTAAATGCACAGATTCTAGAGCCAGTCCACTCAAGTTCAAATCTTAGCCATAATACCTATCTACAGTTTGACCTTGATGCTAAGAATAGTACCTAATGTGTAGGGTTGTTGTGAGGATAAAAGTCAATTAATGTGTGTGAAAGATTTAGCCCAGTGCCTAGCCCATAGTAAGCAGTCAATACAGGTTAGGTGATAGATAGTAAGATATCCTAAAATGTCAATTCCATGAACATCGGGACAGTGTTTATTGCTTTGTCTAGGGCTTCCCTGGTAGCTCAGGTGGTAAAAAGTCTGCTTGCAATGCAGGAGACCCGGGTTTGATCCCTGGGTCTGGAAGATCCCCTGGAGAAGGAAATGGCAACCCACTCCAGTATTTTTGCCTGGAAAGTCCCATGGAAGGAGGAGCCTGGCAGGCTACAGTCCACGGAGTCACGAAGAGCAGGACATGACTGAACGACTAACTAGGTGCTTTGAATAAAGAATAGGTAATGCTGCCTTGTGATGACTTCCCTTTTGAAGCTTAAGATAAGTTCTACTGATTGAAATTCAAAGAACCTTGATGAAGATTACACTGGTGAAGCCTGTCCAGCCTGTGAGATCTGAGGTATTAACTCACATCGAGTTTTTTTAACAATTTCATCAAAAACACTTTGGAACCATGCCAAACACTAAACATCAAGATGGGATAATCAATAAAGAGGTTTCAGGGATGATGTTAGGTCTGAAAGCATTGGTACGATCCTCATAGCCTAACTCACCTGGAATGGATAAGCCTACAGAAAGGAAGACAGCTACTCCATAAGCTGTTGTGTGGCAGACACAGGTAGTGCTATCTCAAGCAGAAGGCGCAGAGGTTGCATGCCACCCATACCTTGCAAATTCACACTACTCTGGAACAACAGAAGAAAACATTTCTATGTGACAAGAAAATATACTTGAAATACTAACCAAATTTTTCCCAAGTATTTTCTTGTCCATTTGGCTCCCTCACTCACATAGCCAGCTAAGCAGTGCTGTGTTCATGGCTCAGAGAAGGCATGTGACCACAGGAAGCAGAAAGGGAGAGCAAATGAAAGAGAAAAAGAAGAAGGGGAAAAAAAGAATAGTCTCTTCTTGACTTTTGAGACTTCAGCCTAGAGATTCTCAGATAAGACTGACTGATAACTTGTGGGGCCCAGTGCAAAATGACAGTATGGGGCCCTTTCAGAACTGAATCAGTCAGTTCAGTTCAGTCGCTCAGTCATGTCTGACTCTTTGCGACCCCATAAATCTCAGCACGCCAGGCCTCCCTGTCCATCACCAACACCCTGAGTTTACTCAAACTCATGCCTGTCGAGTCGGTGATGCCATCCAGCCATCTCATCCTCTGTCATTCCCTTCTCCTCCTGCCCCCAAATACCTCCAAGCATCAGGGTCTTTTCCAATGAGTCAACTCTTCACATGAGGTGGCCAAATTACTGGAGTTTCAGCTTCAGCATCAGTCCTTCCAAAGAACATCCAAGACTTATCTCCTTCAGGATGGACTGGTTGGATCTCCTTGCAGTCCAAGGGACTCTCAAGAGTCTTCTCCAACACCATAGTTCAAAAGCATCAATTTTTCGGTGCTCAGCTTTCTTCACAGTCCAACTCTCACATCCATACATGACCACTGGAAAAACCATAGCCTTGACCAGACGGACCTTTGCTGGCAAAGTAATGTCTCTGCTTTTTAATATGCTATCTAGGTTGGTCATAACTTTCCTTCCAAGGAGTAAGTGTCTTTTAATTTCATGGCTGAAGTCACCATCTGCAGTGATTTTGGAGCCCAAAAAAATAAAGTCTGACACTGTTTCCACTGTCAGATGAACTAAAAAGCCTCTTGATGAAAGTGAAAAAGGAGAGTGAAAAAGTTGGCTTAAAGCTCAACATTCAGACAACTAAGATCATGGCATCTGGTCCCATCACTTCATGGGAAATAGATGGAGAGACAGTGGAAACTGTGTCAGAACCGAACAAGGATGTCTAAATGGCAACAGCAGAGGATTAAACTAAGACCGAGGTCTTTCTGAGTACAGGACCCTGTGCAATTACACAAATTACAAACCCATGAAGCTACTAGCCCTGCTTTCAGAAAGGAGTTGTGCTATCAGCAAAAAATCTGGAAGCAAATATCATGAACAAGAGCAATGCCCTCCAGAAAAAAGTGATTCCTAACTGGAAATGTTATAAGAAACAGAAGAAAGCCCTAGAATGGGAGGCTGGAGGTGGACTGACCTGATGGTGTTGGAAGAAAGCTCACATCCACAGAGTACTCACTCTGCACTCAAGTAAGTACAGTTCACAGCCTGAAACTAGCTGTCCTGCCCATTGACATTAGGGAGGATGTCCCTTCAAAAACAGCTTGCATCTTGCCTAGTGATTTTCCAGCCCAAGTAGTGACCATCTTTACCACCATACTTCGCTTGGTTCTGTCCAGCCATCACAGATGGTCAAGTTCCATCATAATGCGCTTAGTCGCTCAGTTGTGTCTGATTCATTGTGACTGCATGGACTATATATAGCCAGCCACCCTCTCCCAACAACACAAGAGAAGAGTCTACACATGGACATCACCAGATGGCCAACACGGAAATCAGATTGATTATATTCTTTGCAGCCAAAGATGGAGAAGCTCTACGCAGTCAGCAAAAACAAGACTGGGAGCTGACTGTGGCTCAGATCATGAACTCCTTACTGCAAAATTCAGACTTAAATTGAAGAAAGTAGGGAAAACCATTAGATCATTCAGGTATGACCTAAATCAAATCCCTTATGATTATACAATGGAAGTGAGAAATACATTTAAGGGACTAGATCTGATGGACAGAGTGCCTGATGAATTATGGACAGAGGTTCATGACATTGTACAGGAGACAGAAAGCAAGACCATCCCCAAGAAAAAGAAATGCAAAAAAGCAAAATGGCTGTCTGAGGAGGCCTTACAAACAGCTGTGAAAAGAAGAGAAGCAAAAAGCAAAGGAGAAAAGGAAAGATATACCCATTTGAATGCAGAGTTCCAAAGAATAGCCAGGAGAGATAAGAAAGCCTTCCTCAGTGATCAATGCAAAGAAATAGAGGAAAACAGTAGAATGGGAAAGACTAAAGATCTCTTCAAGAAAATTAGAGATACCAAGGGAACATTTCATGCAAAGATGGGCACAATAACGGACAGAAATGGTAGGGACCTAACATAAGCAGAAGATATTAAGAAGAGATAGCAAGAATATACAGAAGAACTATACCCAAAAAAGATCTTCACAACCTAGATAATCAGATGGTATGATCACTCACCTAGAGCCAGACATCCTGGAATGAGAAGTCAAGTGGGCCTTAGGAAGCATCACTACAAACAAAGCTAGTGGAGGTGATGGAATTCCAGTTGAGCTATTTCAAATCCTGAAAGATGATGCTGTGAAAGTGCCGCACTCAATATGCCAACAAATTTGGAAAACTCAGCAGAGGCCACAGGACTGGAAAAGGTCAGTTTTCATTCCAATCCCTAAGAAAGGCAATCCCAAAGGATGCTCAAACTACCGCACAATTGCACTCATCTCACATGCTAGCAAAGTAATGCTCAAAATTCTCCAAGCCAGGCTTCAGCAATACGTGAACTGTGAACTTCCAGATGTTCAAGCTGGATTCAGAAAAGGCAGAGGAACCAGAGATCAAATTGCCAACATCCGCTGGATCATTGAAAAAGGAAGAGAGTTCCAGAAAAACATCTATTTCTGCTTTATTGACTATGCCAAAGCCTTTGACTTTGTGGATCACAACAAACTGTGGAAAATTCTGGAAGAGATGGGAATAGCAGACCACCTGACCTGCCTCTTGAGAAACCTGTATGCAGGTCAGGAAGCACCAGTTAGAACTGGATATGGAACAACAGACTGGTTCCAAATAGGAAAAGGAGTACATCAAGGCTGTATATTGTCACCCTGCTTATTTAACTTATATGCAGAGTACATCAAGAGAAACGCTGGGCTGGAAGAAGCACAAGCTGGAATCAAGATTGGCGGGAGAAATATCAATAACCTCAGATATGCAGATGATACCACCCTTATAGCAGAAGGTGAAGAACTAAAGAGCCTCTTGATGAAAGTGAAAGAGAAGAGGAGAGTGAAAAAGTTGGCTTAAAACTCAACATTCAGAAAACTAGAATCATGGCATCCGGTCCCATCACTTCATGGCAAATAGATGGGGAAACAGTGGAAACAGTAGCTGGCTTTATTTTCTTGGGCTCCAAAATCACTGCAGATGGTGACTGCAGACATGAAATTAAAAGACGCTTACTCCTTGGAAGGAAAGTTATGACCAACCTAGACAGCATATTAAAAAGCGGACACATTACTTTACCAACAAAATTCCATCTATTCAAGGCTATGGTTTTTCCAGTAGTCATATATGAATGTGAGAGTTGGACTGTAAAGAAAGCTGAGCGCCGAAGAATTGATGCTTTTGAACTGTGATGCTGGAGAAGACTCTTGAGAGTCCCTTGGACTGCAAGGAGATCCAACCAGTCCATCCTAAAGGAGATCAATCCTGGGTGTTCATTGGAAGGACTGATGCTGAAGCTGAAACTCCAATACTTTGGCCACCTGATGCAAAGAGCTGACTCATTGGAAAAGACCCTGATGCTGGGGAAGATTGAGGACAGGAGGAGAAGGGGACGGCAGAGGATGAGATGGTTGGATGTCATCACCAACTCAATGGACATGAGTTTGAGTAAACTCCGGGAGTTGGTGATGGACAGGGAGTCCTGGCATGCTGCAGTCCATGGGGTCACAAAGAGTCGGGCACAACTGAGCGACTGAACTGAACTGAGTCTCCTCTGTCCATGGGGATTCTCCAGGCAACAATACTGGAGTGGGTTGCCATTTCCTCCTCCAAGGGATCTTCCCGACCCAGGGATCAAATCCAGGTCTCCTGCGTTGCAGGTGGATTCTTTACCTTCTGAGCCACCAGTGAAGCCCAGAGCACATCATAATGCCAGAGGACAATTATAAGTCATAAGAAGGAAGATGGAGCCCCAAGGTAAAATGCTATGCATAAGGTAAAAAGGAAACCCCCAACATCCTGATTTGTTAGGACTGAAGGGAACTACTCCAGACTCTCTCTGTACCAACACAGTGATGAAAGCCACTCCCTTTACGGCAGCATGAGATGGCCATAAATGGCTGTTGACTCTATATGCATCAAGTATTCAAGATAACTGAAAGTCTAATAAGAATTGAAATAAAGTATAAGATGTTGCAATAGTGGTATTGCCCACTATTCAAAGAATCATTTTCAGCCATTCATTGTGTAGATGCCCATTGATCCCATAATAGTCCTTCTAGTCACATACTTCCTAATTATAGGTATTTGTCAAGAACATCACAAATATAAAACAGCAATATTTTATGCATTTTGATCACAATGAACAACTATTAATGCACAGAACCAAAATTCTAAGACTTTTTTGGGTGCTACATAATATAGCCCGTGTTCCACTTTAATAGGCGTCTTTTGAAAAAAGACAAAACACACAGAGGAACTCATTGCTAAATACCACTTTCTGATATTTGGATCATGCTAATGGTTTTCCTTAAGCCATCCTAATGGTTTTCCTTAAGCCATGCTAATGGCTTACTCCTTGGAAGGAAAGTTATGACCAACCTAGATAGCATATTAAAAAGCAGAGACATTACTTTGCCAGCAAAGGTCCGTCTGGTCAAGGCTATGGTTTTTCCAGTGGTCATGTATGGATGTGAGAGTTGGACTGTGAAGAAAGCTGAGCACCGAAAAATTGATGCTTTTGAACTATGGTGTTGGAGAAGACTCTTGAGAGTCCCTTGGACTGCAAGGAGATCCAACCAGTCCATCCTGAAGGAGATAAGTCTTGGATGTTCTTTGGAAGGAATGATGCTGAAGCTGAAACTCCAATACTTTGGCCACCTCATGTGAAGAGTTGACTCATTGGAAAAGACCCTGATGCTTGGAGGTATTTGGGGGCAGGAGGAGAAGGGAATGACAGAGGATGAGATGGCTGGATGGCATCGCCGACTCGATGGGCATGAGTTTGAGTAAACTCCGGGAGTTTGTGATGGACAGGGAGGCCTGGCGTGCTGTGGTTCATGGGGTTGCAAAGAGTCGGACACGACTGAGCGACTGAACTGAACTGAACTGAATGGTTTTCCTACAAAAAGAAAAACACAATGTTCCATAGCCATTTTCATTTATCTGTTATATTTTAAAGAATTTTTTGTGTATTTAATCAATGTGAGTATAAACACTTCCCTTTATTTAAACTGATTCATCGTATCATCCTATGTGTTTATTTGCCCCAGTTTAAGAAAGAAAATTGCTTTATTGATTGTCACAGCAATTTGTCAAGCAAGCTATTAGAATATTGAAGTGAAGTGAAGTGACTCAGTGGTATCCAACTCTTTGCGACCCCATGGACTGTAGCCTACCAGGCTTCTCTGTCCATGGGATTCTCCAGGCAAGAATACTGGAGTGGGTTACCATTTCCTTCTCCAGGGGATCTTCCCAACCCAGGGATTGAACCTGGGTTTCCCGCATTGGAGGCAGACGCTTTAACCTCCGAGCCATCAGGGAAGCCCTAGCCATTCATTGAAGGCTTGTTCTAGTTTAGTAAATTGAAACCAGTTGACATACAAAATTTTACCTACATTATAATCACCACTAAGCCAATTTTACCCTAACTCTTCATCAAAATGTTACAGATTTCAGCAAACTGTTTTTGTTCCCAACAAAGGAGTAGCAGAGACCAGATTTACACCTGAATCAAACAAAAACACAGGCAAAACATATGCAACAGTGTTTTTCAAGACAGTAGACATCAGACAAAGAAAGACAGAGGAACAAGAAGCAAAACAATCTTTTCAATTGTCCCAACTTACTGCCTTGGGAGCATTTCCAGGCCATGGTACAAGGGGAAGGAACTCAGGAATAACCCAGTGGATGCTCTGAAGTGAAGAAACCAGAGCCAAGGGTCAGAGAGAATCAATGTAGCTGGAGTTTGCAAAACAAATCAGAGTGGAGACAGCTACATACAGGCCAAAGAATCCTACGGAGTGTTCAGCAGAGTATGAATCATCCCATTTATGTGAAGAAACTGAGGCTGGAGAAAGAAGTACCTTACCAGTCTGGAGGAAAATGTTCTTGTCACTCACAGGACCAGGAAGAGTGACTATTCCCACCTGTCAGGTTGAAACACCACATAGTTCATGGAACATTAGGTAGAAAATACTCAGAAGTGTCTTGTCTCAGGGCTGGGGAATTATTAGCACCAGATTAAATGCTACTCTGGTCCCACCTAACAAACTTTGGAAGCAAGATCCAAAAATACCAAAGTTTTCAAATAATTCAATCATGTGTGTGCATGCTAAGTCACTTCAATTGTGTCTGACTCTTTTAGACCCTGTGGATTAAAGCACTCCAGGCTCCTCTGTCCATGAGGATTCTCCAGGCAAGAATACTGGAGTGGATTGCCATTTCCTACTCCAGAGGATCTTCCTGACCCAGGGATCAAACCTGTGTCTCTTATGTTTCATGTACTGGCAGGCAGATTCTTTATCACTAGCACCACCTGGAAATAATATCTGATGACAAATCTCAAGTTTATGTGAAATCAAATAATTCAGCACCGATAGTGTTAAAATTTACACTAGCCATGCAAATAAAGTCATCAGGCATATAAAAAAATGAAAGTGCAACCCATTTAAATAGGAAAATTAAACTGATTCAGAACTGACAAACACATTAGAATTGTCAAACACTGCCGTAGGTTGAATTCCATACCTTGAAATTCAAACACCTGGTACCTCTGAACGTGACTTCATATGGAAATAGAATCTTTGCAGTTAAATTGAAGTTAGAGTGGATTAGGGTAGACCATAATCTAATGACTGGTGTCCTCACAGGAAAAGAGAAATTTGGACACAGAAACACACAGAACATCTTGTGATGACAGAGGGAAATTGGAGTGATGAAAGTCAAGAGATACCAAGGATTATTGGCAACCATCACGAGCCGGAAGAGGCAATGAAGGATCCTCCCCTAGAGCCTTCAAAGAGGGAATATCCCTGCCAACACCTTGACTTTAGACTTCAAGCCTCCAGAACTGGAAGTGAATTAATTTTTGTTGTTTTAAGCCTCCAAGTTCATGGTGCTTTTGTTTCAGCAGCCCCAGGAAACTAATTCAGACATCAAAGCAGTTACTGGGTTTCAGATGTTCAGAAAGTTACACAGACACAGGGGGAAAAAAAATACATTAAATCCCAAACATAACTTCTAGATATGAAAACTTTACCTGATATGAAAAATACACTGGCAAGATTAGTGGCAGATTAACTCTTTCAGAAAAAGAGAAAAAGAATACCAATTTGAGATGTCCCTGGTGGTCCAGTGGCTAAGACACCACACTCCCAAAGCAGAGGGCCCAGGTTCAATTCCTGGTCAGGGAACTAGGCCCCACATGACACAACTAAGAGCTCTCATGCCGTAATTAAGACCCTGTAGAGACAAATACAGAAATAAAAATAAATATTTTTAAAAGAATACTGAGTTTGAAAACATAGCAAAAGAAACTGTCTAAATAAAAAAAAATAGAAAAAGTTTTAATTTGAAAAGCATCAATGAGCTCTTTGTGGAACTTCAGCTTAATATAAGTGTAATAATTGGAATCTCCAAAAAAATATAGAGAGATAAGGGGATAGAGAAAGTATATGAAGAAATAATGACTGAAATTTTTTCAGATTAAAAAATATATATAAAATGCACAAATCCAAGACTTGAAAAATACTGCAAAGAAATAAGAAGAAAAATGCATCAAGGAACATGATAATCAAATGACTCTCAACCAGTGATAACAAAAGTCTTAAAGGTATCTTGATGGAAAAAAAAAAAGTATGTTGCAAAAGAAGAAAATTATGACAGAAGATTTTCCCTTGGAAATATTGCAAGCAAGAAGACAATGAAGCAATATTTCTTAAGTACTGAGATGAAAAAATATTGTCATTCTATAATCCTATACCAGGAAATGATATCCTTTAAAAATGAAAACAATATTAGCACTTCTCAGACACTCAAAAGCTGGAATAATTTATAACCAACAGGTCTGCACTGCAATAAATGTTGAAGTCTTTCAAGCAAAAGCAAAGTGACATCAGTGGAAAATATGGGTCTATATACACTCAGGGATGAAGAAGACCAGAAAGGATAACTAAATGAGTCTTTTCTCATGACTTAAATTTCTTTGAAAGATAATTGGTTATGTTAACAAAGTTAATAACAATGTACTGTAGAGTTTACAGCTTATGCATAGGTAAAATCTACGGCAACAGAAGCATAAAGGCCAGGAAAGGAGAACACTGGAGTGGGTGTTGTTGTTCAGTCATTCTTTTGTGTCCAACTCTTTGCAACCCCATGGACTGCAGCACACCAGGCCTCCCTGTCCATCACTAACTCCCAGAGCTTGCTCAAACTCACGTCCGTTGAGTCGGTGGTGCTATCCAATCATCTCATCTTCTGTCGTCCCCTGCTCCACCTGCCTTCAATCTTTCCCAGCTTCAGGGGGTTTTCTAATAGGTCAGCTCTTCGCATCAGGCGGCCAAAGTATTGGAGCTTCAGCATCAATCCTTCCAATGAATATTCAGGACTGATTTCCTTAGGATTGACTGGTTTGATCTCTTTGCAGTCCAAGGGATTCTCAAGAGTCTTCTCCAGCACTACAGTTTGAAAGCATCAATGTTTTGGCACTCAGCCTTCTTTATGGTCCAATTCTCAAGTCCATACATGACTACTGAAAAACCATAGCTTTGACTATATGGACCTTCATCGGCAAAGTAATGTCTCTGCTTTTAAATATGCTGTCTAGGTTTATCACAGCATTTCTTCCAAGGAGCAAGTATCTTTTAATTTCATGGCTGCAGTCACCATCTGCAGTGATTTTGGAGCCCAAGAAAATAACATCTGTCACTGTTTCCATTGTTTCCCCATCTATTTGCCATGAAGTGATGGGACCAGATGCCATAATCCATGGACTGTCCACCAGGCTCCTCTGTCCATGGAATTCTCCTGACAAGAATACTGGAGTGGGTAGCCATTCCCTTCTCCTGGGGATCTTCCTGACCCAGGAATCAAACCTAGGTATCCTGCATTGCAGGCAGATTCTTTACCATCTGAGCCACCAGGGAAGCCCTAATACTGTTGTAGGGTTTTTAAACCCTATTTTAAAGTAGTGTAATATGAATTACAGGTAGACTCTGATAACTTAAAGAGGTACACTCTAAGCCCTAAAGCAACTATAATAATCAAGCAAAGAGTTATAGCTAAAAGTCAACAAAGAAGATAAAATGGAATGATAAAAACTCTCCTGAATTACACAGTGAGGGAAGAAGAGGGTGGGACAAATAGAATAACTTTGACACATGTACATTACCATATGTAAAATAGGTCGGCAGTGGAAATTTGCTCTGTGAAGCAGGCTTTCCCCGTGGATCAGCTGGTAAAAAATTTGCCTGCAATGCAGGAGACCCTGGTCCAATTCCTGGGTTGGGAAGATCCCCTGGAGAAGGGATAGGCTACCCATTCCAGAATTTTTGGGCTTCCCTGGTGGCTCAGATGGTAAAGAATCTGCCTGCAATGTGGGAGACCTGGGTTCGATCCCTGGGTTGGGAAGATCCCCTGGAAGAGGGCACAGCAACCCACTCCAGTATTCTGGCCTGGAGAATTCCATGGAAAGAGGAGCCTGGTGGGCTACAGTCCATGGGGTCACAGAGTCGGACACGACTGAGCAACTCAGCACAGCACCGCAGCAGGGAGCTCAAACCCAGAGCTCTGTGACTACCTAGAGGACTGGGAAGGGGTGGGAGGTGGGAAAGAGGCTCAAGAGAGAGGGCACGTATGTATGCCTATGGCTGATTCATGTTGATGGGACAGAAACCAACACAGTATTGTAAAGCCATTATCCTCCAATTAAAAATAAATCAAATTTTAAAAAAATTACTGAATTAATCCAAAGAGGTAAAAGAAAAGGAAAAAGGGATCAAAGAACAGATGGGAAAAATAGAAAGCAAGAAGCAAGGTTACAAACTTAAACCTAATGTCAATAATGATATCAAAGGTACATGATCTATGGGATGGGAAGTGGATCATTGGCTTCCCCATGGTTCCATCCCTGGGTTGGGAAGATCCCCTGGAGAAGGGAATGGCTACCCACTGCAGTATTCTGGCCTGGAGAGTCCCATGTAAATGACCTCCAATGACCTGCTTCCCACCGCACCCCACCCCTCTAGGTAGTCAGAGCCCGCTCTGAGCTCCCTGCTGTGCTGTGCTGAGTGGCTCAGTCACTCTCGGACCCTGACTCTCTCGGACCCTGGATTCCAGCCTGTCAGTCTTCTTCGTTCATGGGGTTCTGCAGGCAAGAACACTGGAGTGGGTTGCCATTTCCTCCTCCAGGGAAATGATCTACACCATCCAAATAAAAGGCAAAGATTGAAAGCAAAACCCGACTCTGCTCTTTATAAGAAATGTGCTTTAAATATAAGGATGCAAAGAGGTTGAAGTAAAAGTATAGAAAAAGAATGACATGGTAACACTAAACAAAAGAAAGTTAGATCAGCTCTATCAGCAACAAGAAAGAAAGTAAAGAGAAAAGGCTATCACAAGGGATTAAAAAGTGCATTTAATAATGATAAAGGCATCTATTCACCTAGAAAATAAGAGTTCTAAACATTTCTATATTTAATAATAGGACTTCAAAATATATTAATCAAAAATGAATAGAAATACAACAGAAAAAAAGACAAATCCCTAATTGCAGTTAAAAAAATTTTATTACCCATGTCTCAATAATTGACATAACAGGTAGACAGGAAAATCACCAAAAACAATACTGTCAACAACTTGACGTATTGAAATTTGTAGAACTCATTCAGAATATATGTTTTCTTCAAATGCATACTGAACATTTATCAAAATATACCTTACTCTGAGTCTCACTAAATTTAAAAGCTTTCAAGTCATATAACCTATGTTCTCTCTCTACAATGGAATAAATTTAGAAACCAATAACAGAACAATATGTGGAAAATACCTAAATATTTGGAAACTAAATAACACCTTTCTAAATGACTCAGAAATCAAAGAAGAAACAAACAAAAAATTAGGAAGTATTGGGTCAGGAAGATCCCCTGAAGAAGGAAATGACAACCCACTCCAGTATTCTTGCCTGGGAAATCCCATGGTCAGAGGGGCCTGGTGGGCTACAATCCATGGGGTCGCAAAGAGTCGGACACAACTGAGCACAATGACAACAAAGAAAGTATTTTAAGCTGAATAAAAATAAAATTACAAGAGATCAAGACTTATGAGATGTCTCTAAAGCAGTACTTACAGAGAAAATCTACAGAACGGTAAATATGATTTTTTTTAAGATCTCAAATCAGTGACCCCAGCCTTCATCTTAAGAAACTAAGAAGAGCAAATTAAACCCAAAAGATGCAAAAGAAAAGAGTTAATAAATATCTGAGCAAATATCAATGAATAGAATATAGCGAAAAAATAGAGAACCTATGAAACAAAAATTTGCTTCTTTGAGAATATTTATAAAATTGATAAACCTCTAGACATAATTGTCAAGAAAGAGAAAAGACACAAATATCAGTATCCGGTATGAGAGTGCTGATATTAGACCTGATTATACAAATACATAGAGGATAAGAGAATATTCTGAACACATTTATGACAATAAATTCAAAAATTTAGATAAAATGGACAAATCCATCCTAAGACACAAACTGCTAAAGCTACTGCAGGGAGAATTAGATAATCTGAATAGCCCTACATCTAGTTTTAGAAATTTAATTTGTGGTTAAAAATCTTCCAACAGGTGAATCTCAATCTCCAGATAGCTTCACTGGTTAATTCTACCACATAATTAAGAAAGAAGTAATATTGATTCTATACAAACTCATGCAAATTTGAAGAGGAGGGAATATTTTTCAAACTTATCCCATCATGGCAAAATTATCCTTATACCAAAACTAAACAAAAACATTATAAAGAAAGAAAATAACAGACCATTATCACTGGTTAACATCTATGCAAAACTCATAACCAAATTTTAGAAAATTTAATCAGAATATAAGTAAACTTAATACCTCAAGATCAAGTGGGGTTCTTCCCTGGAATGCAAGGTGAGTTTAACATTCAAAAATCAATCTCTATGATTCACCATATTAACAAACTAAAAAAAGAAAAATGCTGACTCATCTAAACAGATGCAGAAAAAGCATTTGGTAAAATCTAATACCAATTCTTGATTTTAAAAAAAAACCTCTAAGAAAAGGAGAAATAAAAGGACACTTTCTCAACTTGATAAAAAGCATCTACAGAAACCACATAGATGACATCATATTTCATGATGAAAGAATGATCTCTCCCACACAATTAGGAGCAAGATGATATCTGCCCTTATTCTTTCCACTAAAAATTGTACTGGAGCTTTTAGCCTGTGCAGTCAGATAAGAAAAAGAAATAAGAAGAATCCAGCTTTGAAAAAAGTAGACTGTCTATTCGCAGACCACACAATTCATCTATGTAGATAATTGGATGGAATCTCCGAAACAGCTTCTAGAACTAATAAGTGAATTTAGCAGTATTGCAGCCAAGCTACCAAGTTACCAGATAACTGCAGCCCTTGCTGTTATTTTGTTTGCAACCTCACACGAGACCTTAAAACAGAGCATCCAGTTAGGCCACTCCCAATTTGCCCCACAGAAACTCTGAGACAGTAAATGTTGTTTTAAGCCAATACATTTTAGGGCTATTGATTATGCTGCAACAGATTACTAATATAGGCATTGCTTGTGACGGTCAAGCTGGATTTAGTAAAGGCAGAGCAACCAGAGATCAAATTGGCAACAGCTATTGGATCACTGAAAAAGCAAGAGAGTTCCAGAAAGACGTCTACTTCTGCTTCATTGACTATGATAAAGCCTTTGACTGTGTGGATCACAACAAACTGTGGAAAATTCTTCAAGTGATGGGACTACCAGACCACCTGACCTGCCTCCTGAGAAATCTGTATGTAGGTCAAGAAACAACAGTTAGAACTGGACATGGAACTGGTTCCAAACTGGGAAAGGAGTAGGTCAAGGCTGTATATTGTCACCCTGCTTCTTTAACTTATATGCAGAGTGTGTGTGTGTGTGTGTGTGTGTGTGTGTGTGTGTGTGTGTGTGTGTGTGTGTGTGAGTCACTCAGTCCAACTCTGAATGACTCTTTATGTCTGACTTTTTGTGACCCCACAGACTGGAGCCCACCAGGCTTCTCTGTCAACAGAATTCTCCCGGCAAGAATACTGGAGTGGATTGCCATTCCCTTCTCCAGAGAAACTTCCCAACCCAGGGATCAAACCCTGGTCTCCTGCATCACAGGCAGATTCTTTACCACTTGAGCTATAGGGAAGTCTTACATACAGAGTACATCATGCAAAATGCTGGGCTTGATGAAGCACAAGCTGGAATCAAGATTGCCAGAAGAAATATCATTAACCTCAGATATGCAGATGACACTACCCTTATGGCAGAAAGCAAAGAAGAACTAAACAGCCTCTTGATGAAAGTGAAAGAGGAGAGGGAAAAAGTTGGCTTAAAGCTTAACATTCAGAAAACTAAGATCATGGCATCCCATCCCATCATTTCATGGCAAATAGATGGGGAAACAATGGAAACAGTGAGAGGTTAGTTTTTTGGCTCCAAAATCGCTGCAGATGGTGACTGAAGCCATGAAATTAAAAGATGCTTGCTACATGGAAGAAAAGCTATGACCAACCTAGACAGATATTAAAAAGCAGAGACATTACTTTGCCAAAAAGGTCCATCTAGTCAAAGCTATGATTTTTCCAGTAGTCATGTTTGGATGTGAGAGCTGGACTATAAAGAAAGCTGAGTGCTGAAAAATTGATGCTTTTGAACTGCGGTGTTGGAGAAGACGCTTGAGAGTCCCTTGGACTACAAGGAGATCCAAGCAGTCCATCCTAAAGGAAATCAACACTGAATATTCAATGGAAGGACTGATGCTGAAGCTGAAACTCCAATACTTTGGCCACCTGATACAAAGAACTGACTCACTGGAAAAGACCCTAATGCTGGGAAACATTGAAGGCAGGAGGAGAAGGGGATGACAGAGGATGAGATGGTTGGATGGCATCACTGACTTGATGGACATGACTCTGAATAAGCTCCGGGAGTTGGTGATGGACAGGGAGGCCTGGCGTGCTGCAGTTCATGGGGTCTCAAAGAGTCAGACACGCCTGAGCAACTGAACTGACTCTTCATTCATTTAGCATTATTATTTCCTAACTCTGTGCTAGGCATTGTTCCTGATGTTAAGGATACAGTGGCCTAAAAAAAAAAAAAAAAAAAAAAAATCAGCAAATTTCCTGCTTTCACGGAGCTTGTGTTTGGATGATGATGGGAGAACAGCAAAAGACAGGAATGAATGAGTAAACTAGTCAGTAATAGTAGCCAGAGATAAGTGCTTTGGTGAGGTAATATGATGGGAGGATCATTACTTGAGACAGGATTTTCAGGGAAAAGTTTCTAAGGAGGTAATATTTAAACCAAGACAGAAGATCTGAGGACAGATTGCTCCAGGCATAGAGTTCAACAATAACAAAGGCCTAGAGGTGATAATAGGCTTGTCTCATTCCAGGTCCAGCAAAGTGATAAAAGGGCCAGCTCTTGAAAAACAGGGAAAACTAAGACCAGCAAACTTGGCTTCTAGGTCAAACCCTGCCCAAGGTCCATTGCCATATAGCCTACAAGCTAAGAAAGACTTTCACATTTTTAAAGAGTTCTATAAAAAGGAAGAAGGAGGAGATGTGGCAAAGGTCCAACATGGCTCACAAAGTCTAAAACATCTACTAGATAGTTCTTTACAGTATGAAAAGGCAAAAAGATAGGACACTGAAAGGTGAACTCCCCAGGTCAGTAGGTGCCCAGTATGCTACTGGAGATCAGTGGAGAAATAACTCCAGAAAGAATGAAGGGATGGAGCCAAAGCAAAAACAACACCCAGTTGTGGATGTGACTGGTAATGGTAGTAAAGTCCAATGCTGTAAAGATGATGCTGTAAAGAACAATACTACATAGGAACCTGGAATGTTAGGTCCATAAATCAAGGCAAATTGGAAGTGGTCAAACAAGTGATCACAAGAGTGAATATTGACATTTTAGGAATCAGCGAACTAAAATGGACTGGAATGGGTGAATTTAACTCAGATGACCATTACATCTACTACTGTGGGCAAGAATTCCTTAGAAGAAATGGAGTAGCCATCATAGTCAACAAAAGAGTCCGAAATGCAGTACTTGGATGCAATCTCAAAAATGACAGAATGATCTCTGTTTATTTCCAAGGCAAAACATTCAAGATCACAGTAATCCAAGTCTATGCCCTGACCAATAGTGCTGAAGAAGCTGAAGTTAAACGGGTCTCTGAAGACCTACAAGACCTTCTAGAACTAACACCCCAAAAAGATGTCCTTTTCATTATAGGGGACTGGAATGCAAAAGTCGGAAGCCAAGAGATACCTGCACAAACAGGCAAATTTGGCCTTGGAGTCCAGAGTGAAGCAGGGCAAAGGCTAATAGAGTTTTGCCAAGGGAACGCACCGGTCTTAGCAAACACCCTCTTCCAACAACACAAGAGAAGACTCTACATGTGGACATGACCAGATGGTCAATACTGAAATCAGACTGATTATATTCTTTGCAGCCAAAGATGGAGAAGCTCTATACAGTCAGCAAAAATAAGACTGGGAGCTGACTGTGGCTCAGATCATGAACTCCTTACTGCAAAACTCAGACTTAAATTGAGGAAAGTAGGGAAAACCACTAGACCATTCAGGTATGACCTAAATCAAATCCCTTACAATTATACAGTGGAGATGACAAATAGATTCAAGGGATTAGATCTGATAGACAGAGTGCCTGAAGAACTATGGACAGAGGTTCATGTCATTGTACAGGAGGCAGTGATCAAGATATTCCCCAAGAAAAAGCAGTGCACAAAGGCAAAATGGTGGTCTGAGGAAGCCTTACAAATAGCTGAGAAAGAAGAGAAGCAAAAGGCAAAAGAGAGAAAGATATACCCATCTGAATGCAGAGTTCCAAAGAATAGCAAATAGAGATAAGAAAGCCTTCCTCAGTGATCAGTGCAAAGAAATAGAGGAAAACAGTAGACTGGAAAACACTAGAGATCTCGTCAAGAAAATTAGAAATACCAAGGGAACATTTCATGCAAAGATGGGCACAATAAAGGACAGAAATGGTATGGACCTAACATAAGCAGAAGATATTAAGAAGAGGTGCCAAGAACACACAGAAGAACTATATAAAAAAGATCTTCATGACCTAGATAATCACAATGGTGTGATCATTTACCTAGAGCCAGACATCCTGGAATGTGAAGTCAAGTGGGCCTTAGGAAGCATCACTACGAACAAAGCTAGTGAAAGTGATGGAACTCCAGGTGAGCCATTTCAAATCCTAAAAGGTGATGCTGTGAAAGTGCTGCACTCAATACGCCAACAAATTTGGACAATGCAGCAGTGGCCAGAGGACTAGAAAAGGTCAGCTTTCATGCCATTCCCAAGAAAGGCAATGCCAAAGAATGTTCAAACTACTGCATAATTTCACTCATCTCACACACTTCAAAGTAATGCTTAAAATCCTCCAAGCCAGGCTTCAATAGTACGTGGACCAAGAACTTTCAGATGTTCAAACTGGGTTTAGAAAAGGCAGAAGAACCAGAGATCAAATTGCCAACATCCATTGGATCATTGAAAAAGCAAGAGAATTCCAGAAAAAACATCTACTTCTGCTTTATTGATGATGCCAAAGCCTTTGACTGTGTGGATCACAACAAACTGTGGAAAATTCTGGAAGAGATGGGAATACCAGACCACCTGACTTGCCTCCTGAGAAATCTTTATGCAGGTTATGAAGCAATAGTTAGAACCAGACGTGCAACAACAGACTGGTTCCAAATTGGGAAAGGAGTACATCAAAGCTGTATATTGTCACCCTGCTTATTTAACTGACAGCAGAGTACATCATGCAAAATGCTGGGCTGGAGGAAGCACAAGCTGGAATCAAGACTGCCAGAAGAAATATCATTAACCTCAGATATGCAGATGACACCACCTTTATGACAGAAAGAGAAGAAGAACTAAAGAGCCTCTTGATGAAAATGAAAGAGGAAGCTTAAAACTCAACATTCAGAAAACTAAGATCATGGCATCCGGTCCTATCATTTCATGGCAAATAGATGGGGAAACAATGGAAACAGTGAGAGACTAGTTTTTTGGCTCCAAAATTACTGCAGATGGTGACTGAAGCCATGAAATTAAAAGATGCTTGCTCCATGGAAGAAAAGCCATGACCAACCTAGACAGCATATTAAAAAACAGAGACATTACTTTGCCAAAAAGGTCCATCTAGTCAAAGCTATGATTTTTCCAGTAGTCATGTATGGATGTGAGAGGTGGACTATAAAGAAAGAATTTAAACTTAAAGATTTAGAATTTAAATCTAATTTTCTTTAAAAAATTTTAAATTTCTTCGTTTGACTGTGGAATAATATTTCATCATACGGAAGTATTAATATCACTTATTGTTTATACATTACCTAGTGGAAGGACATTTGGTTGGTTTCCAGTTTGGGTGGAATATGAATAAAGTCATTACAAAAGCTAAAATGCATATATTCAAACTGAACAGTTTGGTGAATTTTAGAAAATGTATGCATCCACCTATGTCCAGTCAAGATATAGAAAATTTCTATAACCCCTGTAAGTTCTCTCCTGTCTTTTCCCAATCTCCCCTAACCCTAGTTCTGATTTCCTTCACCATAGCTTCTCTTCAATCCCAGAAGTTCACATAAATGGAAGCATGTAGTACCTAAGATGATATTCCTTTTACCTCAAGAAGAATTAGTAAGCAACAGAAAAGCTTTTAAGAGAGAAACAGGCACAATCTGATTTCTATTTTGAATTATCTTGCTGGTTACTGCGTGAAGAATGATAAATAGACAACAGTGTGCCCACTGAGTCTTCTTTTTCTTCCCATCTTCTGGGGGGATCCATGGGGTCGATAAAGTTCCTGGGCAGATCGCAATTTATCAGGTGGGACTCAACTCCAGCATCGCAGCATTGGATTCCGATTTCCGTTTAAGCCACGGGCACTGATGCTGAAGCAGAAACTCCAATACTTTGGCCACCTGATGCCAAGTACTGACTCATTGGAAAAGACCCTGATGCTGGGAAAGATTGAAGGCGGGAGGAGAAGCGGACGACAGAGGATGAGATGGTTGGATGGCATAACCAACTCGATGGACATGAGTTTGAGCAAGCTCTGGGAGTTGGTGATGGACAGGGAGGCCTGGTGTGCTGCAATCCATGGGGGTCGCAAAGAGTGGGACACGACTGAGCGACTGGACTGAACTGGTTTCCGCCGTCCCCCGATCTGCCCACCAGGTGGCGCCAGAGTCCAGCGCCTGCCCGGCCGAGCGCCACGCTGAGAGCCGGGGCCGCCAGGCCAGCCCGCGCGGCGACCTACGCGCGTGTCGGCGCGCGCCCCGCGGGACCCGCGAGGATCCTGCGCGAGAGGCGCGCCCCGGCCGCATCGTGGGCTGGCCGGCCACGCGTGCCCGCCTCGGACCCTCGGGCAGAGGCGCCCTGGGCCAGGGAGAGCTGAAGTTCTGCGGGACCCGGTCCTCCCCGGGAGGACAGTTCGTTCCCCTGGAACTTTGTCCGGATAAAGAGGGTGCGTGCGCGTGGATCCCGAGAGGCAGTTCCCTGGGGACCGAGCCCCGCACGGGAAAATGGGGTGACCCGTTGGGTTTCGAGACCAGCAAAGGAGGGGCAGTCCAAACCAGGGTTTTTGGAGGAAAGCGAGGCGAGGAGCGCGTGGGGGCAGGTTGGAGGGCAGAGGGAGGCAGGGAACAGACGAGGCTGGGGGCGCGGGGAGCGAAGCCGGGGAGCTGGTTTGGGCGCAGGGTTGCCAGGGCGACAGAGCCCTTAAGAGCCTCTTCGGTGCCCTCTCCAGCCTCCGGCTTGGTGCTGAAGTCACAGCCCCATCGAGCCCTCCTCCCTCCCGCCCCGCGCCGTCTCTCCCGGCCCCGAGGAACCCGAGGCGCAGAGGGATGAGAGGGAGGCGATCGCGGAGCACGCAGAGGTAGCCTGGAGCCCCAAGGACGATGCGGCCGACGCCCCTCCTGCGGCTGGCGCTGCTTCTGGTCCTGCCCAGCAGCCTCGGGGGGCAGAGGTGTCCGTCTCCGCCCTGCGAATGCCGCCAGGAGGACGACTTCAGAGTCACCTGCAAGCAGATCCAGCGCATCCCTAGCTTACCCCCCAGCACGCAGACCCTGTGAGTACCTGGGAGGAGAGGGGGGACCCAGGGTCCCAGGCAGCTGGGGAAGAAGGCTGGAAGTGCATAAAAAGAGCTTGAGAACTGGCCAGAGGGCGTGTGTGTATGTGTGTGTGTGTGTGTGTGTAGTGGGTAAACATTCCATCTGTCAAACGTGGGATTGGGGATACCCCAGTTAATCGCAACGCAGAAAAAGTTAACAAAACTTTAGTACAAGATGAAAAGTGACAGCTGTCCTTTCTAAGAGAGTTGCTTTTCTGAACTTTGCCTGAGCCAGGACCTCAATTTTACTTAAAATGTAAACGAGATTGATGACAACTCAAGAACTGATCTTTTTAATCTTATTTTGGGTGATGAAAAATTGCAAAAAAAAAAAAAACTGTTTCAATTTTTATAGTCTTTCTAAATGAGAAGTTATCTTGGGAGGTTTCTTGATTCGTCAAATAGTTGACAGAATTTGATCAGGGCTCTTTTTAAACTACAGGCGTCCTTCGGCATCCATGACAATTGGCTCCAGGATCCCTGTGTATACTAAAATCCAAGGAGATTCAAGTGTAGTGCATATCACCTACGCACATCCTCCTGTTTGCTTTAGAACACCTCTAGATTACTTGTAAAACCTATTACAGTCTAAATGCTATGTAAATAATGTTAAATACAATGTAAATGCTGTGTCAATAGTTGCCAGTGTGGGGAATATTCAAGTTATGCTTTTTGGAACTTTCTGGAATGCCCTCTACCCCACCGTTGGGTACATTCAATCCAGGGTTAGTTGAATCTACAGATGTAACACCTGCCCAAATGGAATACCCTTTATCCTTTTTATGAAGTGTATGCGTTACTTGCTCAATCATTAACTACCTGCTTCTTCTTGTTGCTGTTTAGTCACTGAGTCGTGTCCAGCTCTTTTGCAACCTCATGGACTATAGCCCGCCAGGCTCCTCTGTCCATGGAATTTTCCAGGCAGGAATAGTGAAGTGTGTTACCATTTCCTTCTCCAGGGGATCTTGTCAACCCAGGGATCAAACCCCGGTCTCCTACATTGCAGGCAGATTCTTTACCACTGAGCCACCTGGGAAGCCACACCCACTTATGCAGCACATCCAGAAACCTCCTTTTGGATAAGCATGGTAGAGATATGAAGAGATGAAATTTCAAATAATATATTTTTATCTGCATGTTAAATGTTACCAAATTAGAAGCTTAATGTTAAATAAGCTTTGTGTGTAAAAGTGTTAGTCGCTCAGTCGTGTCCAACTCTTTGGGACCCCATGGACTGTAGCTCTTCAGGCTCCTCTGACCATGGAATTGTTCAGGCAAGAATACTGGAGTGGGTTGCCATGCCCTTCTCCAAGGGATCTTCCCGACCCAGGAATCGAAGCCGGTTCTCCTACATTGCAGGCAGATTCTTTCCTGTCTGAGCCACCTGGGAAGCCCGTTGTTCGTTAAGACACATTTAAATCAATGACAATTGAGAAGATGATTGTAATCAAGGGAAGAAGACTTTTGGGGGTGATCAGAAACAGAATGGTAAGAAAGAATAGTAAAAACAATCTTGTTTTCCTATTTACTTAACTGGTTAAACCCAGTTAAGGTCAGTAAGCACAGGTAGACAAATGGAAAGCAATGGTGAAATTGTGTTTAAAATTCCCTCCCGCAGTTAGCGGTAGGTTATGAACATCTCAGCACAAGAATACACTTCTGTGCAGCCTCCAAGTATTGCTTCATTGCTCGTGCTGCCACCCCAGAAGACAAGCTGTTCTTAGCATCTTGATGTTTTGATGGAACCCTTGCCTTTACTCCTTGCGGCTCCCATGATAAAGTTCTTTTGTAGAGCCTACAAGATCCTTTGAGACCTAGTCCAGTTCTTTCAAACCTCATGGCTCATAGTCTGTCACATGTCAGGGGTGGAAAGAGTTTCTGCTACTGAGCAGAATTTCTGGAACTTTCCCTCAAGTTTTTTGCTCCCACAGGCTGCTTTTGCCTTTCCTTTCACATTCTAGTCCCTCTGCCTATAGTGACTTTTCCCTTTTCCTCATCTGGCTGATTCCTACTCCAAGGTCCAGAGTGGGGGTTAACTCCCTTCGGGAAGCCTCTCCTGGCCCATGAGTCCAGGCTCAGTGAGCTCTGTCCCCACGACAGCATCCCCCCTGTGCGTGAACTCCGGCCTCGCCCCAACACACGGGTTTTCTGTAACTCGTTATCTCTTTGAGTGCCTGTCTTAGCAGAACGTGAACTTGTCTAACCCAGGGACCCTGTCTTTCAGCCCTTGTTGTTGTTAGTTGCTAAGTCACATCTGAGTCTTTTGTGACCCCACAGACTATAGCTCACCCAGGCTTCTCCATGCATGGGATTCTGCAGGCAAGAATACTGGAGTGGGTTGCCATTTCCTTCGCCAGGGGATCTTCCCGACCCAGGGATCAAACCCCCATCTCCTGCTTGGCAAGTGGATTCTTGACCACTAAGACACCAGGGAAGCCCCATTCAACGTAGAACTACTTTAATGCTGAAAAAACTAAAGCTTGTTAGGTGAATGAATGAACAAACAGATACGCTGGTCTCAGATTGTCCACTGTGTGTGTGTGGCGGGGAGGGGGGAATGGAGACCAGAGGCATCACGTCTTCAGAGGTTTCTTTCAAGGGAGCAGAGTTTCCAGAGCCACTGAAGAGCAGGGTGGCTCTGGCCGCGGAAGGGAAGTGGGAGTCATTCTGTCCTCTTTCCTCCAAACGATGAGGAGAAAGGTAATGTCAGAGAAGGAGCAACTGAATTGGAGTCAGAAGACACATCTCTTCCTCCTTCTGTGGCTAACGGTATAATCAAGTGAGATAATTTACGTGGGAGGACGCACATTTCCTTCAGGTTAGAAGAGAGGGTTCCGTTAGGTTCTCTCTGATGCCTGTGTTGCGATAAGAATAGTCTGCGATGAGACCCATCCGTCTGCACCCACTGACTCACTGATAAAGACAGTGGTGGGGAGAGTCTGACCTTCAAAATGACGGGAAGACGGCAGGAAGCAGGGCAGGAGGGGAAGCCTTCTGAAGATTGATGTTATCATGAGATGGAGAAGAGAAAATGGACGAAAAGTATGGGGTAAATGGTTTGCTCATGTAAACAGTGACTGCAACCCTGGGCAAAAGCAGCAGAATGATTTTTAAATCTTTGGGGGGCAGTAGAACTCTTTTGTGAAAGGCAAGCTTATCAGAGAAGTCAAATACGCAAAACTCAACACTGACAGAAGAGTACTCTATGGGCAGCTCCCAGCCCAGTCCTTTATGCCTCCTCGCCCGCTGAATCCTCACAAAGTGCAATCGGGCAGGTGACTTTGTTACTCTCGTTGTATAGATGAGAAATCTGAGGCACAAGAGCGATGAAGCGGTTGGCGCGGTGTCACAGAGCTGGGAAGCGGTGGTGCCAGGGTGTGGGCCACCACAGAGCTACGCCCCGGAGCCCCTGTCGGCGGTGGAGAGCGGGTCTCACCCCACCAGCTCTTTCTGCTCAGTGTGGGCGTGAGGCTTTGGAGAAAGAAGTCTGAAAGTTTGAGATGTCCAGCAAGCCACACATAACCTCGGGGGCTGGTGGCCTGAGAAGTATGCAGTCACTCAGAAAATAGGAAGTTAGGAAGGAAAGAAAGCAAGGAAGAAAGGAGGAAGAAAGGAAGGGACAGGAGATGGGAGGGAGGGCGGAAAAGAAAGACCACGTCCAAGTTTTATCGTAGAAGGCGTTCCCAGGTGGAACAGACCAGATCCTTGTCATTAAAAACCCAATCTGGTGGTAACCCCCTTTTCAAACATAGATGCTGTTTAACCACTGCTTAGCCATGTTGCAAATTACCCTGGTGCCAAGAGCAGTTTTTCCTGAAGCTGTCTTCTAGCCGCTTAGCATGGTGCTGAAAGGTAAAGACATGGCCTCTTTGCTCACCATCCACACACCTGCCGGGTGGTCTAGGCGGGAGTTACACCATCTGTGTTGTCACCGAAGCAGTGGTTCTAAATCGTTTCCTCCACTTCACCCCGGCCCCGGTGGGCACGATACCCTCCCTTTATAGCAGTGGTTCTCACTAGGTGACTAGTGAAGGACAGCTGACATGCCTACTCCCCTGGTGGAACATTCTAGAACCTTTGATGTACAGGTGGTTTGAAAAAACTTACTCCTCCCAATTGACTGAAGGAACTTAAATGAAGCAAGCAGCATAAAATTCAGGATTTAAATGTTGCTGTATAACTGTAGATCTTATTACCTTAACGCCAAGGAGAGCAAGGTTGACCCACCACTTTCATTCAGAGAGCTGCCATCTGCTACTCCTACGTGTCCCAGACCGTCCCTTCTCTGGATGAGGAGGTGGATGGGGTTGGAGGTCGGTTCTGGGTTTGTGTGGATTTTTCCTCAGGAAAATGCCGCTTTGCCTTGCCTTGTCCTGTTGACCCACCTGCTTTTCGTTTTGTGATGGGGACAGTCACTGCTTCCACCCGCTCTGTCTTTTGCCTTCCAGAGTCCAGCGCTTCAGTGGCATAATGGTTTGTCCGTCACGTACTTGTCGGCCCTCAGTCAGGTTTCTGGAGGAGCTGTTGTGGCCTGTTGTTTCTGAATTCTGCTTCAGTTTTTAGTCATCTGCATTCTGGGTCTGCGGCTCTAATGAGTGCTCTATCCCGGTGTTTTCTAAAGAGAAGACAGTACTCACCATCTTCAGCTGTGTTGCCTTGTCTATGCTCTGCCTGTGATGTTATTTACTCAATATTTTTAGGCTGACTCACCTCTTTAACTGAAAGAAATCTGTTTAGAAGGCTTATGTTGTGACTATCACTGGAAATTAGCATGACTTGCTCTAAACAGTAGGTAACCAGAAAACTGAATACCGCAAAAACAAAATGTAATTCTATCCTAGCTCAGTACTATTGTCTGTGAATGGGGTGAGCCTCGGGCAGCTTTCTCTTTTTTATAAAGGAACAGTAATAAGTGTTCAAGAAATAACAAGGAGATACCAATCCTCCATGGTGTCCTTCTTGATATCAGGAGGACTGAAAGACAATGGAAAAGGGAATCACTTTCTCCCTGTGTGATTCACTATCATTTAATGCCTCGTGGACACTCCACCCAAAATAATCTCAAATATCTTCAAGTCATATCTGTTCTACACTCAGGGTCATGTGCATTAAGTCTACATTGCACAATTATTTTAGTCTCAGTTAGTGGTCATAACCTGAATAACATTTGGTTCCCAATCTAAAGCGAAGCCCTCTGCTTCAGCACCCACACAAGGACCAATACTTTGTGTCTTATAAAGGCAGCATCACCCCACGCCTCCAGGCTCCATGATTTATTCTGTTATTCTCTGTGTGTGGGTACAGTTGAGGTTTTCATTGGTAAGTAATAGAAAACCCACTCTGTCTAGCTTATGGAGAACAGAAATATTTTGAAAGAATTACCTATAATTTACAGAATCATTGTACAGTCAGGCTTTGAAAATAGGTGAAGGCCCACGGCGGGCAGGAAGTGGGAGCCACCGCCAACCATCTGGTGGGAACCACTCCACGGACAAGACCACAGTCACAACCACAGGACGTCTCTAGTGCTGGCCCCCGGTTGTAAACCCACGACACTCTCCATGTGCCAGCATCAGTCATTTCCCAGTTGTCCCTGCCTCTTTGAATCGCCAGCCAGAGAGTGATATCCGGTATGAGAGCTTCTGATTGTCTGGCAGAGGCTATCTGCTAATGTCCTAGCTGCTGGGGGTGAGAAGAGTGAGGAGGGTCCCCTCTCCCACTTTTGGTGGCAAAACTAACTTCCTTTGTGGAGTCAAATAAAGCTCTAACAGACAGAATTTGTGTGTCTACAGACAAAATTATTTTGCACTGTTGTCAGTTATCTACAACCTACAGAGTTGTAAAATAGCTCTTGTTGAATCACACTCAGAATCTTAGAAGAATGTGCTCTGAATCAATGCATAATTTTCCACTGAAGCACAGTGTTCCCCCTCTGTATATATGTGTATAAAATGCTGAGAACATTTACTGGCTCATAGGAGGCACTGACAAGTCAACTCAGTACAAAAAATAATTTTCTTTTCAACTTAAATCACAGGTTGAAATAAATTACTCAATAAAACATTTTACATTGGAATTGCAAGGGCAATCTCTTATGCGTTCCAACAGGCTGAGTTCAAATAAGACAAATAGCCAAATTACCATAGCAATTCTGTTTGGGCATAATTTGGGATTTTTATGTGACCCTAAGTATACATTTGGTGTTAACTATAACTCTTTTTGTTGTAAATATTTTACTGCAAAGAATGCTGCAATATATATATTTTTTAAAACTTACTGACATTTGGAGGTGATATATTTCTCCAGAATATGTTATTATGGTTACTTTCTTATGCCTCACACTTAGCCTGTCCTTTGAATAGGCTAGAAGTTCACTGAATGTGGTTATTCTTCAATAGTTTAAAACCAGGTTTTACGAGTCTAGGCCTCATATCTGACATTAAATCCTCCACACTGACCCTGTTTCCATTTTCACTGAAGCTGGTCAGTGTGTTTCTTTCATCTGTGGCCTTTCTTTACTGCGATTAAAATCATTGAAGAGAATTTCAAGTATGAGCAAAGTGGTACCATTTGTTCAAAGCTACACATTGGATTTTAAAAGGTTCTATTTAGATGTCAGACACTACTTACTTTGCTTCATTTTTGTATGAATCTTTAAGGACATTTAGGGTGTTCCATAAATGTTCAAAACAATTCTCTTCTTAAAATTACAAGCAGGCATTTGTGATTTTTCAAGCATCTTATAAATGTTACTGTCTTACATGTAGTGACATATAAATATGCCCTAGATTTTTTACCATCAGAATAGTCCAGAAATTCAAATACTTCATCGTCATCTTAACTAAACTCCCCACACCCATTTTGCACCTGGGAAGAACTCACTGTGTCCCAATTTTTTCTTTCAAAAACACAATCCCTGTATTTATATGATACACGAAGCTCTTGGCTTACATTTTGCAAGCATTAGCTTAATTTTACCCACACCCGAGTGTTATCATGATTACTCAACTCCAGTTAGGGGATTGAAATTGCCTCTTCTTATTGCCAGGTGCTACTTATATTTTGTTATTTCAGTCTTTTGTGAGCTGAGAAACTAGAAGGCTAACTCTGGGGAAAGGAGGTGGACATGTGAATAAACAGACTTTAAAGGGAGAGGGTAACTGGGAGGCTTTCCCGTGGCAAAGTCCTCAGTGGGCTGGTGACCGCTCGGTTTCCCTCTCAGCATCCTTTTCAGTTATTTCTGGCTTCATGGCCATGCTCCAGAGATTTGAGATAGCCAGAAATCTTACTTTGGGATAAATGGCATTTCATTCTAGTTATTCTTCCTTCCTTTCTTTTTCCACCGATCACTTTTTATATGCAAGTACCATTCTAGGCATTGGAGATAGATAATAAATGACCCCCTTGATCTTACATTCTAGCAGGAAAAGTAGTCATCAAAAACAAGTTAATAAATAAAAAAGGAAAACACATAGAGTGTCAGGTGGTGATTAGTGTAATGGAGAAAAATTAAGGAAGAGGGAGAAGGAATGCTGGAAGTTACATTTTAAATGGTCAGAGAAGGTCCCATTGAGAAGGTGACATTTAGATAAAGAACAGAAGGATTAAAAAAAAAAAAAAAAAACTTAAGCCAGGCTGATATCTAGGGGAGGAAAGATTCTGAATACATGCAGGGACCCAGAGTCAGGGGGGACGTGAGAAGAACATGCATAGGATGTTTAAGAAGTAGCAAGGAGAAAAATGGGGCTGAAGGAGAGTGGGTTGTGGGAAAAGAGATCAGAGCAATTATAGAGGAGCAGATCATTGTTGTACTTATATATATATTATATGTCATTATTATATATACAGACACACATTTTGTTGTTGTTTGGTCGCTAAGTTGTGTCTGACTCTTTTGTGACCTCAAGGACTGTAGCCCGTCAGGCTCCTCTGTCCATGGGATTCTCCAGGCAAGAATACTGGGGTGGGTTGTTGTGCGCTCCTCCAGGGGATCTTCCCGACCCAGGGATCAAACCCGTGTCTCTTACGTCTCCTGTATTAGCAGGTGGGTCCTTTACCACTGGTGCCCCCTGGAAAGCCTAAATTATTTGCTTAAGATTTTTCAAAAGAAGCAGATTGCTCAAATTTGAGAGTCAGATTGTTAAAAAGAGAGAAAAAAAGACTTTTAAAAGCTATCCTTTCCTGTATCCACTGCCCTTTCCAGGGGATCTTCCCAACCCAGGGATCTAGCCTGTGTTTCCTGCATTGGCAGGTGGATTCTTTACTGCTTCTTTCCTGAGGCACCAGAGAAGCCTATACACACAAATATATATATATTTATACATATATATATATATATATAATATTTATTTGTTTTCTTTTCTGAATGATAGAAAGCTAGTAAGGATTTTCAAACCCCTTCCAAATTACAAGGGAAAAAAAAAATCCCCTGTAGGTCAGGGTGTTTAACTCACCAAGCTTCTGGGTTTCTTGTGCATGGATGATAAAACGGTTCCCAGATATTATATTAACAGAAAAGCCCCGGGGTGGAAGGAGAGAGCAGTGTGATACAGAGCTGAGATGCGTTACTGTCACGGTGCGCCTGGGGGAAGCGAGTTGACTTCTGCATGAACTCTTGGCTGCAGCATGGCTAGAAAAGGCGGCTGAGAGGATCTCAAGTGATGTATAAGAGGTCTCCAGTGTAGTTCACTCTGTACCACTCAGAGTTTTCCATCATATCCTGCTCCCAGACTGAAATATATGATCTTCAGTTTTGTTCAAATAAGATACTTACTTCTTTCCTGTGAGAGAGGGAGATACAAGTCCAATCAGTCACTGAGCTCCCTTCAAGATACAGTCTTTACAAAACAATGCCAGAGGGTTTCTGACACTAGCGGAAGTCTCCTCTGTTGCAGTTGATCCCAAGTTTATAATTGATAGTTGTCATCTCTCTGCAACTCCAATTCTAGATTTCTCTCACCCTTAGAGAGAAAGGGCGAGACCAGCTGGGGTGAAGGGCTGGTGGAAAGACCCAGACTTGTACCTCCAAGGGTTCGAAACCCTTAGTTGCCTTGCCCTTATCAACTATAGTCACCGCCTTTTCTCATTCACAATTATCACTGGCCACAGAAGAACCAAGATATGTCCCAGTGAAATTCCTGGGTTCTAAACCTACTCCCTGTAGCTACTAATGTAGTGCGTAGCAGCCACCTAGCTTCTCACAGTTCTATTATCCCCATCAATAGAGATAATCTTTTATTTTCTTATTTTTCCACTGGGGTGAGGAGCCCAAATGACCAGATGATTATTATAGCATCAGGATCACTGTACTTTACTTGATGGAAGTAATCTGTCCATCCAGAACTAGGACCTCTAATCTGGCAGGAATTGAGAAGTTCCAATTCCGGAAGTAGGTCACTATGGTGATGGCGAGAGGGGCCAATCCTAGCAACAGCCCTAGCTCTTCAGACCCAGGTATTCTAGCTTTAAGGAACACAATAGCATACAGCAGCTGCTGGTTCAGTGTGTGTGTGTGCTTCATCAGGTCAGGTTCTCAGCCACGCAGGACTCAGCCTCCGAGTTGCGACCTTGTTGTTCAGATGCTCTGTCGTGTCTGACTCTTTGCGACCCCATGGCCTGCAGCATGCCAGGCCTCCCTGTCCCTCACCTAGCTGAGCCCGTGATGGGTCAGCCCCTCACTTTATTAGGCAGTCCGCTTCTGCCCGGTGAGTTACACGGTATAACACGTGAGTTACACATGTCCCCTTTGTTGTGCCTTCTCAGCCATGGAGTGTGCCTCTTGGTTGAATGTTGTGATGCAGCGTCGTACCGTTGCTTGTTCAGTATTGTGCAGGCTTTCATAGTGGTGGATCAAGAATTTTATAAGCCCTTGAATAGTGGCCCTGGTGGAGGCATTGAGATCAGAGAAGGCAAACCCAAATCCAACGTAAAGATTCTTTTTTAAATGAATCACTACTTTCTATAACAGGGAAAGGGTCCAGTGTAACCAAACTGCCAGCAAATGACTGGCTGTTTTCTGAGCAAATTTGCCTTATTAATGGTCCAGCGTGAGGCTTTGCTGTCCGCAGGTCGGGCATTGACAGAAGCGGTATCTTGACTAGCTTTGATGAGAAGGAGCCCTTCTTTGGCTTTAATCCCTATCACCATGGACGTTTCATTCGTGTCCGTTGTATTGGCACTGGTTGGCATCCATAGAAGGAGGCATCTTGTCCTCTGGGGTTGAGAATCACCTCTAGGGTGGCACTGTAGAAATTTCCTTAGGGTGAACCAGCCTCTCTTTTGATCAGTGGACTCCTGGTTTCACAGATATTAAAGCTTTCTTTTTAATGTGCATCTTCAATTGATGAGATAGAGTAACTCTATATAATTCAAACACAGCCATAGTGTGAAGAATTGGCCATAACAGTCATTTTTAGGGTTAAATTAATGCCTCGGTGCCAGAAAACTTAAGTTTCAAAAACATCTAGTCCTTCAGAGAAGATTTCTGAAAATAGTCAAGATTTTTATCTACTATGGTTTATTAATCCAAGTTACCTGCCATAAGAGTTTGAGCTACAGTATGAATTCAGTGGGTTTCCTGTCCTGCCTTAAAAAGCCCATCACTGTTACATTGTTTTCTCGTGTTATGTGATATTCTGTGTGTCAGCTCCATGTCCAGCCCGAGACTATGTGTTTTCACATACTGTATCTTGTTTAGGACTCACGGTAGCCACGTGAGGTAGTTGTTTGACTCCACTTTAGATGAGGAATCGGAGACTTAAGAAATGTCGCCTCTCTTATCTTTTATGTCACAACATGTATAAGTGAAAAAGAGTATTCAAACGCAGGTCTCCTAACTCTAAATCCAAGGCTCTCTCTACTATCCTGTGGTTAATGTCCTTAATCTGGTCCTTTTCTGTCCCCTCCCCTCCCCCCACCTGCCTTCATTGATGTGAAATTCATACAGTGCACCTTTTAGTGGTATTTAATGCATTCGTAATGTTTACAGCCATGACCTCTAGTTCCAAACTCTCATCATCTCTCAAAGCAATCTGTACTGATCAACCTCTATTCCTGCCCTGTCCATAGCCTCTGCCAACCATTAATTTGCTCTCTGTCTCTGGGGATGGATTTACCTTTTCCAAACATATTATGTAAATGGAATCATACAAGATGTGACCTCTGTGTCTGGCTTCTTTTACTGAATATAACGTTTGCATGTTCCATCAGCGTTGCTGGGATGGAAAGAACGTGGGTGATCAGACGAGTGGCCCGGGGCGGGGGTGGGGACGCAGGTGTAGAAGGCCACACTTTTGTTTCCTTTCAGAGGTTTTCGGGCACGTTCATTTCTGACACACCGGTATAAAGGGCTTCCCCACTCCTTGTCCAAACGCCTTGCACCTTAGATATAATGATCCGAGCACCAGAATCGTACACAAACTTATTCTCAGAGGCTTAGAGCTTCAGAACTAGTTTCCCATGTCAAAAGGTCTTAAGAAGACCCATCCCGCGAGTGAGACTATTTCTAGCCAGTTGGGCGAGGAACACTATGTTCTTGTCCCTCTGGATCTCGTGGTGATCTCAGTCCACACTTGTACAAAGAGGTGACTTAATAGCAATGCATGAGCCATTATCCAAAACTCTCACTCTTTTAAGAGCCAGGATTTATGCTAAGGACTTTTCTTTGTTATAGGGAAACTGCAGAACTCAAACAATACCCCATTTGTAATGGTGTTTCTTATAATCATATTCTCTGCCTCCATTAAACATTTAACCGATATGCCAAGAAAGAAAACTTGATGAGAATAAAAAAGGTTATATGAGAGAAGCAAATTATTCTTCCTCTTATGTTTACCAGACTTTACTTCTCAGCTGTTTCTTCCCAACCCACTCTGGACTTGGAGGCAGAAGGTATGTGGTCAAATCCTCACTCTCCAGGGATTTCCCTGGTGGTCCAGCAGTTAGAAATCCGCCCGCCGGTGTGGGGGACATGGGTTCAATCCCTGGTCTGGGAACTAAGATCCCACATGCCCCTGGGCAACTAAGCCTGCGCACCATGACTGCTGAGCCCACATGCCTAGATCCCGTGCTCTGCAACAGGAGAAGCCTCCGCAATTCAAAGCTTGTGCACCGCAACTAGAGAATAGCTCCCGCCTGCCGCAACTAGAGAAAGCGTACAGGCAGCGACGAAGACCCAGCACAGGCATAAATGCATCAATGATCCTAGCTCTCCACCCACTCACTGGGAGGGAGACTATTTGCTCAACTCACTCGATGCACAAGCTAGCAAAGCGTGCCAGCCCCACACACGTCATGGAGTGGCTGTGAGGATCGCGTGAGGTCATGCCGGTGGCGTGCGTGTGCAGTACCTGGTAAACCAGAGCAAAGCCTGGATCACACGTTATCTTTTTTCACCGCAGCAGTAGTGGGTCCGAGAGGCTGTGAGATCCGGCCTGATTTAACCCTCAATGTGGGCATGACAGTGACTTGGGAAGGGCAAGCTTCCATGCAGGGACCACCCACCAGCTGTCCTGCTTGAGGGCTGTGCAGCTTTATTAAGAAGAGCAAAAACACGTGTGCGCTGCACAAAACGGACATTCTCCAGATTTACAAGATTTCTTATCTTCTTCCAGAGCAATTCATCCCCTAGGAGTTACTGTGAAGAGCGAAAAGTGACCATGATTCTAGCTGGGAGGGTCTCTGTCCCAATACGGCTTGTAAATCTCTAACAAAGGTTTATCTGTTCTGTGTCAGAGTTTGGCTAAAAAGAACTGTTAGTATTTCCAGACTCTCCAGATGCCCCTATTTAATGCTTGGCTGGCCTTCTTATGTAGCATAACCAAGTTGCCATTTCAAAACCATCCTCAATCCCTGGAATCTAAAACAACAAAGCCAGAAGTTCTGAAATGCGCTCTACGAAGCATGGAAGAATCCATGAAGGTTTTGGTCTGACTCGGTTCTGTGTGACAGTGGACGTTCTGGTTCATTTCACCCGTTTGTTGTTGTTGTCGTATTTGTATATATTTGGCTGCCTCAGGTCCCAGCTGCAGCATATGGGGTCTTAGCTCCCCAATCAGGGATCGAACCTGCACCCCTGCTGTGCAAGGTGAATTCTTAACCCCTGGACCACCAGGGACGTCCCCCTTTTGCTCTTTAGAAACAGCAATTTATACAAAGTGTATATCTCATGACCAAAAAAAAAAAAAACATAAATAAAAGGACCTGGAGGGGCTATGCTTTCTTTGTATACTGTATCCAACATCTTCAATGTCAATAGCAACAAAGTAGGGAGGGGAAAATATCGTGGTTAAAGCTGTGTCAGCTAAAAGTCATCGTAAAGAGTAGAGGATGGAGGTGTCCATGCAGTAAGGAAATGCTTGTAAGACTATGTGACAAGACTATAGTCAGCATGGTCAACAGAAATGGAGATCAGAAGTCAGGAGACCTTCAGTGAGTCGTGAACGTTTCAGCAAGGCACTTAATCTTTCTGTGTCTCACTGTTTGTGAAATGGAAGCCAAGGAATGGCTCTGTCCTACCTTGAAGAACTGGTGGGAAGACCAGGGAAGTAACTGTTCAAGTGTACAGGGGGCTCTTCATTTCTCAAGAACGCTCTTTCTTTTTCAGCGGAGTAAGAATACAGGGGGGTTATGCTTATCAAATGGAGAAGGAAGGGCAACCCACTCCAGTGTTCTTGCCTGGAGAATCCCACGGACAGAGGAGCCTGGTGGGCTACAGTCCACGGGGTCGCAAGAGTCAGACACAAATGAGCGACTAAACTCCTACCACCATCATCATGCTTATCAAATATTCGGGAACACAGATGTATCATATAGGGATGTTGGGGGAATTTGGCTACAAAAACAAAGCAATAGCAAGTCCTTAATTTAAAAGCATCCACGTCCATCCTTACCTCCTCCACTCGTACAACAAAGGAAAAGGAATCTTTCCTCCTGTTTCCTTTGCCTGCTGGTCTCTTCATCCTAGACTTTCCCCCTCTCTCTTGCTTTCCCAGATTCTTTCCACTGTTATCTAAACACACTTGAGTTTCTGTCTTCTAAAAAACACTCCTCTATAGTTCTTACATCTTAGTCCATCTGCCACTCTTACTTCCTGGTCTCCTTCCCTTCACAGCAGAGCAGTCATAGTTTTCTCAAGCCGCTCTCTTGATAGTTTTACTTCCCATTCACTCTTTAGCTTAGTGCAATCTGGCTTCTGCCCCCATTACTCAACTGAAAAATTTCTTTGCCAAAGACACCAACAACCTTGGTTGTGAAATTCAGTGGACGTTTTTAGAGCCTTCCCTGGACTGAACGTTTGGTAGCATTTGTCGGTGATGACATCGCCCTTGGATTCCCCCACTTCACACTCTGCTTGCCTGGTGCCTCAGAGTGGCTCTCTGATCATCCCTGAGGGTCGGGCTGCCGTTGCTCATTGAGGGCAGATACTGAGATGCTGAACCAGTTGGGGGACACAGTATCCTAATGGGACACAATATCCTAATATGCAACCTGCATAATGGTACTCCATCATGGCAGAGGACACTTCAGTTGTGCCTTTGGAAAGCTATTCCATTGTTCTATAAAATCAATTATTTCTAGATGATATGATGCTTGATATGGCCAGTGGATCCTGTGACACGGGTTCACCGCCCCCCCGCCCCCCGTCTCCTTCTCTCTGAAGCAGGTCTCGTGGTCAGATGCTCTGTTGTATGAGATTCTATGCCTGTGGATCAGACCCTTTGAAATCTCTCAGATAGTGGTGAGGCCCTCGAGGCAGGAAAGGTGAATAGTGACCAATAATGTCCACTCTTATGACGATAAACCACTGGTCCTTCTAGGAAGAAAGGGCTCAGTGGGATTAACTTGTCACCGAGTGGGCATGTGGTGCTATAAAGTAATAATGCCACACTGATTTCTTTTAATAACAATTGAACTTTCACTGTTTGTAGTAGCCAGATCAGCCTTGATAAGTGGGTGGTGGGTATTGGGTATTGGTATTGGGATGGGATGGAGTCTCTGTTAATGTTCCATTTATGCTAGTTCTGGGGTGGCCAGTGACAAAGACGGGCTTCTGGCAATTGATGAGATGATTTTATTCCCACGAGGAGCTCTTGAGTGAACGTTGCTGGTTGGAGGAGTCCATGTTCGGTGGAAAGGGTGGGTTCTAGTGCCGCTGCCGCGTGCGGTCTCTGGCTCTGGGCTTCCCAGGGAAAGCACAGCAGTGTTGGTTCAACCCCTGTGACAAATCCCGCACGTGCTGTAGTTGGAGGCTGGCGGTTAATTGCCTCTTGACAACTAAAGCAAAAGCTGTTTCTTCCAGGGTGATTGGAGTGGTCTGTCTCCATGACTGCCGCATTCATTTTCCTCTTTCATCTTTTCTGTTTGTACATCCTTGGCTTTCTTTACAAGCCTCTCTTTTTCTACTCATCACTCAAACGCTGTCATTTATTAAGTTCTCTTCTCAGACCTCACTTCCCCTATCTGGTCCACTCCAATTCGCATATCGAACGAGATGCTTGTTCAGTCGCTAACTTGTGTCTGACTCTTTGCGACCTCATAAACTGCAGCACGCCAGGCTTCCCTGTCTTTTGCTATCTCCTGGAGAGTGCTCAAATTCATGTCCATTGAGTCAGGGATGCCATCCAACCATCTCATCCTCTGTCGTCCCCTTCTCCTCCCACCTTCAATCTTTCGCAGCATCAGGGTCTTTTCAAATGAGTCAGTTCTTCGCATCAGGTGGCCGAAGTATTGGAGCTTCAGCTTCAGTACCTGTCCTTCCAATGAATATTCAGGACTGATTTCTTTTAGGATGGCCTGGTTGGATCTCCTTGCAGTCCAAGAGACTCTCAAGAGTCTTCTCCAACACCACAGTTCAAAAGCATCAGTTCTTCAGCTCTCAGCCTTCTTTATGGTCCAGCTCTCACATCCTTACGTGACTACTGGAAGAACCATAGCTTTGACCATACTTTGTCGGCAAAGTGATTTCTCTGTATTTTGATATGATACCTAGGTTTGTCATAGCTTTTCTTCCAAGGAGCAAGCTAATGAATTGCAATTTCAGATCTTTGGGCTGGGTCTATTTTCTGAGCATTAGATCTGTATCATCTAAATACCTGTTAGATATCCTACCGAGTCCTAAAATTTAGTATTTCCAAAAGTGACCTCATTATCTTCTTAGCCAAAACACTCTGTCTGCTTATTTCAGTGAATGGATCACCATTTACCCAGATGCTCAAAATGAACTCCATATAATAGTATCTTTGATACTGTCTTTTCACACATCCCTACTGTCAAATCCATATCCATTACCAATGTAAATATCTCTTGGATCTGTCTCCATTTCATTTATGTTATTGCCATGCAAATTCACACTACCACCATTGTTTTCCAACTGAACATTATAAATGGAGATTCTTTTGTCTTTATTAAACACAGCAGTCAGAGTGATAAATCTAAAATGTACTAGGGTGGGGTCTCCATTCCCTGTTTAAAATATATTATTGCCCTCCAGTGCTCGCAGGGGAAATTCCAGACTCTTTACATGGTTTGTGAAACCTGTGCGATCTGGCCCTCTTCTCTTTTCAGGCAGATCTCTTAAGAGTTTCCCTCCATTTCAGTCGCTTCTGTTATTTCAACCACTTTTCATTATTTTTATATTCTAGAATGTGTATGCACTCTGCTGCTCCTGAGCATTTTTTGCGTAGGCTCTTTCTTTTTACTGGAACATTCTTTATCTCCACTCCTGTTTTTCTTCTGATTAACTCTTAACTCATCCTTTACTTTTTAAAATTATAATTTGTATATATAAAAGGACAAAATTTAGCAATGCAGATAGCTATGTATTATTATCAAGATTAACCAGAAGTTAACACTGGACCTTATTTGCTTCAGCTCTGTCCTTTATAGTTTATACTTTGAATAAATAAAATGTAATAGAAACAGTGAAAGCCCTACCCTTAGCCTATCTTTTCCTTCCTTCCCAGCTATAGGTCAAGATATAATTCTATTGTCTTCTGCCTTCTATTGTTGGTATTAGAAATCTGCCCACAGTCCATTGTCGTTCTTTTCACAATTTTTTTTTATCTGTGACTTCTGTTTGCTTTTAAGGTCTCTTTGTCTCTCGTTGTCTTTGATGGTCATCAATTTTACTAGAATGTGTGTAGCTATTTTTTATTTATTTGTTTTGAACTCATCCTATTTTAAATGAGAGTTATCAGTCATTGTCTCTTTAATATTGTCTCTCCTCATTTTCTCCATTTTTTTCTTCTGTAAAGCCCTCTTAGATGTATGTTGGATCATCCATCTTCCATTCTTCTGTCTTAGCTTCTGTTTAATGTTTCCCAATGTGATATGTTTGTGCTATGTCTTGTCTATTTTTCATAGCTTTGTCTTCCATTTCACTGTTCTTCTGCTGACTACTTTCCTGTTTAATCCATTCAGTATTATTACATATATTTTTCACATCTGTTATATTACAGTCATCTGTTCTTTTTTAATGTTGCTCTTTTCTTTTCGTGGTTTGGGTTACATCCTTTATGTTTTGAATTATTTTAAACAAACTTATTTTATTGCCACTATGAAATTGCTCCATTTTCTGAAATTCTTGGGGTCTCAATTTGCTAATTGTATGGTCTCCTAGCTCTTTCATGGTGCATTGTAACCTTATTTTTAAATTTTGGATTATAAGCTGACCTTCAGCAGAGCTGTCCCTGAGAGTCTTGTGCAGTGTGGGCTGTGAGCTGGACACATTTTATCAGGAGCTCTGCATTGGTTTGTCTGAGCAGTGGCAGGGATTTCATCACTCAGGTCCACATTTTGTGTTACTATCACTGCTTGGGTGATGCCTCAACCAGGCAGCTGTTTGAATGCTAACTCAAACACCTGCATCTGTGGGTAGGTGCATTCCAGCCTCTCAAGAGTATTTTTAATATAGAATGTGTACAGGAGATATACAAACTCTGGCCAATGCGCCGATCTTTTCTGGCTCACATTTTTTACTAAGTGTATAGCCATCTTATGTTGCCAATATTAATGTTACAGCAGCATCTTAATTCTAACTGTGCCCTTCACTTGTGCCAAGATCTGTTCTTAGGACAGTGTCAGCATTAAAAGCCAAGCTCCCAGGTTAATGAGTCTGGCCGTTCTTTCCCCGTTATCACTTTCCTGTTTCTAGAGCACTCGTGAGGCTTCCCATTCTGTTTGTCATTCTCTCTTGATACCAGGGGAGTTTATCTATTCACTGAAAGAATCGTTATGTATTACCCCAAATTTATAGGTGGTTATACTGGGAAGGCTTTTTGGATTATATAGACTTCCAGGCAGTCTCAATCTTTCAGTTTCTAGATTATTCATTCTACAGATATTTTATTATCTCAGGGGTTGTGTAGGGTGATGGAGACAGTGTCTTAAGGAAAACAGATATAGATCTTATGCTATCAACTTTACGATATAAATTAGGTATTAGTTTCTAGGCTTTTCTCAAGTCTAGATTACATAGACCTAATTCAGCACTGTATGTTTCCTCATTCTGTCACTCCATTTTACTTGTATATTGTCTTGTCTGTGTGTTCTAGACTGGACTATATAATCTCAGAGATGGTGGAGAATGTCCCCTTGATTAATGATGCCAGATCACCTTGCACAAAAGCCAGCATATAATAGGAACTAGAATGTAATTGTCAAACAATTATTTCCAAAGATACTTGAAAATATTTAGTGTCTTTCTGAAAATTCCATTATCAGCCTTTTATTTCCCCCATCAATTGCTTCTTGGCCTTTTGACTAAGATCAAATGTATTTCTCCCGTCATTCTGAAGCTGCAGACCTTTCTTTTTTTTACTCAAGTTTTTTTTTTCTCTGCATATAAATTTGTCAGGCCTCCTCTATATTGGTACTTGGTACCCTCTGAAGATAGCATTCCATCTGTTTTTCTGCCAAGTACTACTCCCTTCCCATTCCTGCATCTGTGAGTTCTCTTAAAAGCCAGACTTTTAGACTCTGTGGGAAAAGGCGAGGGTGGGATGATTTGAGGCAATAGCATTGAAACGTGTATATTACCATATGTGAAACAGATCGCCAGTCCAGGTTTGATGCATGAGACAGGGTGCTCAGGGCTGGTGCACTGGGATGACCCTGAGGGATGGGATGGGGAGGGAGGTGGGAGGGGGTTCAGGATGGGGAACACATGTATACCCATGGCTGATTCATGTCAATGTATGGCAGAAACTATCACAATATTGTAAAGTAATTAGCCTCCAATTAAAATTCATTAATTAATTAATTTAAAAAAAAAGCCAGGGAATGCATTTGCAGCAACATGGATATACCTAGAGGTTATCATACTAAGTAAAATAAGTCAGAGAGAAAAAAGGAAAAATATCATATGATATCACTCTGTGTGGAATCTAAAAAATCATACAAATGAACTTATTTACAAAACAGAAATTGGATTCACAAACTTAGAAAATAAACTTATGGTTCCCAGAGGGGAAAGGGGAGGGAGAGATAAAGTGGGATTTGAGGACCAACAGATGCATACTACTATATATAAAATAGACAAACAACAAGGACCTACCGTATAGCACAGGGAACTATATTCAGTACCTTGTGAATCTATAATAGAGAAAAACTTGAAAAAGAATATATGTATATGTGTGTTACTGAGTCACTTTACTGCATACCTGAAACTAACACAACATTGTAAATCAACTATATTCCAGTTTAAGAAAAAAAAGCCAGGCAAAGCAGTCTTGGTGCTTCCCATATGTCATTTCCAAAGCAATGCTGTTCCCCCCAAGGGACAGCTTTCTGTTCACTCGAACACCAGATGCCAGCATTTGTGACTTCTGGCCAATTCTCTTACCTCCTGTTGTCCCCGTGACACCTTTTCTTTATCATTTCTATCTGAGTACTTCAGTTCCAGTTCAATCCTCTTTTATTAATTATGTTTTAATTCTACTTCAAATCTTTGGCCACCTGATGGGAAGAGCTGACTCATTTGAAAAGCCCTGAGGCTGGGAAAGATTGAAGGCAGGAGGAGAAAGGGGATGACCAAGGATGAGATGGTTGGATGGCATCACCAACTCAATGGACATGAGTTTGAGTAGGCTATGGGAGCTGGTGATGAACAGGGAGGCCTGGCATGCTGCAGTCCATGGGGTCGCAAAGAGTCGGACACGACTGAGTGACTGAACTGAACTGAACTGAATTCTACTTCAAGTCTTAGGCTGCATCCCACACTTTCAAATTAAATTAAAAACATAAAACCTTGCATCCCACAGTTTTTCACTAACAGCAGAGCTCACCCTGAGCTGCAATTTCTCCATCAGGTGCTCAGCTCTGGAAGCCCTCTCTTGTCTTCCAGTAACTGACAAGTCAGTACCTTGATTAGGTTAAATTTCTAATGCTAACCTTTTCGCTGGGTGTAGTTACTCCTCAGTTCAGTTCAGTTCAGTTGCTCAGTCGTGTCCGACTCTTTGCGACCCCATGAATCGCAGCACGCCAGGCCTCCCTGTCCATCACCAACTCCCATAGTCTACTCAAACTCATGTCCATTGACTTGGTGATGCCATCCAGCCATCTCATCCTCTGTCGTCCCCTTCTCCTCCTGCCCCCAATCCCTCCCAGCATCAGGGTCTTTTCCAATGAGTCAGCTCTTTGCATCAGGTGGCCAAAGTACTGGAGTTTCAGCTTCAGCATCAGTCCTTCCAATGAACACCCAGGGCTGATCTCCTTTAGGATGGACTGGTTGGATCTCCTTGCAGTCCAAGGGACTCTCAAGAGTCTTCTCCAACACCACAGTTCAAAAGCATCAATTCTTCAGCACTCAGCTTTCTTCACAGTCCAACTCTCACATCCATACATGACCACTGGAAAAACCATAACTTTGACTAGACGGACCTTTGTTGGCAAAGTAATGTCTCTGCTTTTTAATATGCTGTCTAGGTTGGTCATAACTTTCCTTCCAAGGAGTAAGCGTCTTTTAACTCCATGGCTGCAGTCAGGTTCTAGTATCTTCCTTTCTCTCCCATGCTCCTCGTTGCCACTGTCTGTTCATCTTCTGTTTATTCCTCACCCCCTTTCTAGCTTACTTCTGCCCCGTTCTTCTACCAAAACTTGCTATCCTATGGATATCAGGGCTTCTTTTCAGCCTTTATCTTCTGGATGATTTCTGGCCCTTGAATTTATTGCCCTTCCCTTTCCTTTTTACCCATAATACATTTATTCTAAGAACTGGAAGCTCCGTTACAAGCTGTCTCCTTTGCGTGCTAAGTCACTTCAGTCATGTCCGACTCTTTGTGACCCTATGGAATACTGGGGTGAGCTGCCATCCCTCCTCCAGGGGATCTTCCTGCCCCGGGGACTGAACCTGCGTCTCTTACGTCTTCTGCATCGGCAGGCGCATTCTTTACCACCAGTGCCACCTGGGAAGCTCCTTTAGGGGTTTCCAAATTTGACTATGATTAAAATTGCCAGGAGAGCTTATTAAAAATTATGGTTCCTGGGCCCCATTCCTGAAGATTCTTTCCTAGTAAGTCTGAGATAGAAGTTGGAAATGTGCGTTTCAACATATTTGTTCATTTGGGTAAAAGATGCCTGTGGTAAAAATTTAAATAATACTAATGGGTAAATTGATCCAACCAGTCCATCCTAAAGGAGATCAGTCCTGGGTGTTCACTGGAAGGACTGATGCTGAAGCTGAAACTCCAATACTTTGGCCACCTCATGCAAAGAGCTGACTCATTGGAAAAGACCCTGATGCTGGGAGGGATTGGGGGCAGGAGGAGGAGGGGACGACAGAGGATGAGATGGTTGGCTTGCATCACTGACCCGATTGACATGAGTTTGAGTAAACTCCGGGAGTTGGTGATGGACAGGAAGGCCTGGCGTGCTGCGATTCATGGGGTCGCAAACAGTCGGACACGACTGAGCAAATGAACTGAACTGAACTGAACTGAATGGGTAAATGCTAATTTGTAAATTATTCGCCAACCTCCATCTTAAGTTCCCTAAGGCAAACACTGTTAACAGTTTCTTGAAGATCCATCCATACACAAAAGTCCATATTTTAATACATGTTTCAAATGACTTTGATGTAGGTGGTCACCAGTCTTGGGGAATCTTTTACATTCATTCTTCCCTTGACATCCTTTATGCTGGCTGTCCAATGTCTCTAATAGGCTGACTCTTGTCTTGTTTTTTATTGATTTATTCTATTTATTATTTGTTTGGCTGCACTAGGTCTTAACTGGCATGTGAAGTCTTAATTTCAGTATGTGGGATTTAGCTACCCCACCAGGAATTGAACCCAGTCCTCTTGCATTGAGAGCATAGGTTCTTAGCCACTGGACCACCATGGAAGTCCCAACTCTGTCTTCTGGACTCACGCCTCTTACTTCTTCTGACACCCAAGCATGGGCATTCCTTAAGGTCTTCTCCTTGATCTTTTCTATCTTCTTCCTTGACAATCCCTCCCAGAGCCATGAATTATTCAGAGAACACACTCATACTTCAGTCTCTTGCTCCAACATTTTAACCTCATCACAGGACCAAAATTTTTCCTACTTTTTAGACATCTCTGCCTGGTTGTCTGGAAGGACCTTAAACTGAACATCCAAAGCAAATGCCTTTTCCAATCAACAGAGCTAGTCACCCTTCACTCTTCCCCGCTGTCTTCTGTCTCCCATCATCAGTGACTCTTCTGCCTCTTCAATGTGCCTATGCTTCTGACACGCTTCACACTTTCATTCTCTGCAGTCCAGGTTCATGTTACAGAATCTTACACACTGCCTTCACTAGTGTTCCCCATTCTCCTGCCCACTGGTCATCACCCTCCTAAGGCCAGGAACTCTGTCTTATTTCTGTGTTCTCAGCACCTTGCTCTCTGTCACATGGCAAGTGTTCTATAGCTACACTGAATCAATGGATACATGATAGTACATGTGCTGCCGAAGCGAGCACTAATCAATGAATACATGATAAAGCCCAAACTCAGCTTGACTGTTGAGATCGTTCATTGTCTACTTCACCACTGTCTTTGACTTAGATATTCATTTACCCCTGGATTCAGCCCAAGTCAAGTAGCCACACTCTCCTGCATGCACGTTATACTTTTCCTTTTGTGTTCCTTCATGTTTGATTCTCCTCCTGCCTGAAATGCTCATTTGTCCCATAAGTGCCTATCAAAACCCTAACAAATCCTGCAAGCTCAAATGCCTCATTCTTCACAAATGTTTCCCAAATCTCTAAAGCCCTCGGTTCCCACAGCATTTGGATTCAGAAAGTGCACCTGTCAAGTTTATAAAGTCACAGGATTTTAGATGTGGAAAAAGACTTTGGAGGTTACCTAAGGCAACCCTGTATTTTACAGCTGAGACAACCAAGGCCCAGAAAGAATAAATGTTGTTCTTGAACCAGTGACCCATAGAGCCAGATTTAGAAGGCAACTCTTGCGAATTCCTCTTCAGAGCTATGGTGCCCATGCAATTATTTTATCTTCTCTTCTAGACTATTAGCGCCTAAGGCAGCAATTGGATTTTATTCAGCTGTGCTTCCCTTGTAATATCTAATCTAGTGCCTTGCAGGTTCACAGAATTATCCTGAATTGAAATGAACTTTAGCATGCTAGTTAATTAATATTTTTAACTAATAGCCATCTCGTCCTGGATTCCCTGGAAAATATCATTGATATTTTAAACTAATAGCTGTCTTGTCCTTTATCATCTTTGAGCCAGGGGTTACTTGCTGATGTGAGAGTGCGGAGTCGGAGAAGGAAGGCAGGGACGGCTGGGAAGCAAGGTACTGCTGGGATGTTCTGTACGGCTTCCTCCGCAATGAGGCAGGAAGAAGCTTGCAGGTCACATGGCCAGTGCATCTGCAGAGCCATGTAGGGGATCTGGGGACAGGCCCTGCGGGAAACCCAGGCGCTGGGGCAGCATGTAAGAAGGCCCTTACCTACTCCCCCCACCGCTTGGTTCCCACTGATCCAAGTCACTCCCCTGCAGTTACAGGTGCAGCGTCTGGCTTCTTTGATGGCTCCTTAGAAAGCCAGCTTCCATGTCCAATTAGAAGGTTTCTCATTTGAGTCCAAAGTAGAAGAGGATGCACCTAAGAGGTATCCAATAAAATATCCCTGACCTGAGCCTGTTATGATCGTTACTGCGTTAGCTTCCATATTGATGCCGGAAAGACAAGACTGGTGGCAGCTTTAAGACAGAGGCCTGAAACAGGAAAAACTTTTAAAAATTCTTATACAATAGTGACATTCACGAATAAGAAGGTTAAAACACAGATTGAACAAGTCCTAATTTTTCTCTCAATCAAGAGAGAGAGAGAAAATCAAGTCAATCATTTGCGAATTCATACATGGCTTTTAAAATCAGTATTTTCTCTTACAAAGTCATTATGCTACATTAAAAGATCTATAAACTCCTCTTTCCATTACATTGCTCAGTTGAGTACAAAAGAGTCCCCCTTTTAACCTGTCCCTTTCTGTCCTCATATGTTAACGCACATCTTGCTCGCCAGTGCCCAGGACATAAAAACACTCGAGCAGGGAAAAGAACTCTTTTTTCAGACAAGTGGTTTTACCTACTTACAAAAATGACTTGAGAACTTGGACACACTTCAAGAGCCTCTGAATATTTTTCTTCAGCAGAAATTCCAGCCCAGACGTTCAATAACCCAGGTTTGTTTTCAAAGGGGAAATAAAGAAACAAATTTCGTAAGGCCAGGCCAAAATTTGAAAGCAATTAATGATGACAGGTCCAAGGATTTTGCTTCATTTTTATTATTAACCCTACCACCCTTTCCAGATTTTAATGTCGGATACTGGAGATGAGGAGGGAGAAAAGTCTGGGAATTGAAAATAAAACTCAACACAACGGAGGCATTTACAAACCATGTTTATAGTAAAGGAAGAGTAATTAGAGGATGAGCAAGTGGTCAGATGAGACTGTAACAACAGATGACAAACAGGAGCTGGAGGAAGGCTCACAGACTTCCAAGTTTGAAAGGAGCTTTGCAGACCAAGCTCAACTGACATATGGGAGGAGAAGTTGCTTTAAATTAATTCACATCGACACGTTCAGAGGCTGCTGAAGAGATGCAGTCATCAGTCTCTGAGGGTTCTGTGTGGACTATGGGGGACCTTGGAAAATAAGTGTTCAACAGAAAAATGGGACCATTTCGTCCTGCTTTTCTAAATAAAGGGAAAAGATACTTCTTATTTGCTGGGTCGTTTAATTGCTCTGAGTCTCTGGTTGTTCTGTAAATTGAGGATTATTTACTAATCCTATTATCCATCAGAATTGATTTGAGAATTAAATAAGATATGTAAGTCAATCATAAATCAATATTAAAATGTTAGCAAGTGTTTAAATCTCTTCCTTCTTTGCATGTTCACTGTACTTTACATGCATTTCTGTTATTTATTGTTTAGTCACTAAATCATGTCCAGCTCTTTTGCAACTCCATGTACAGTAGCACGCTAGGCTCCTCTGTCCATGGGATTTCCCAGGCAAGAATCCTGGAGTGGGTTGCCATTTCCTACTCCAGGGGACCTTCCCAACCCAGGGATTGAATCCGTGTCTCCTACATTGCAGGTGGATTCTTTACCACTCAGCCACCAGAGAAGCCATGTTAATACCTAAACTTCTGTTATAGGTCCTACATGTTGCCTGATGAAAGAGCTTTTGTGCTGTTTCCTGACTGGAACATGAAATACTCAAGAAGGGAGACTGTGACTTAATTCTTCCTTTGACCCCACAACCCCAAACAGGGACTAGCACTTAATGGGCACTTAATCAATATCTGCTGAATGAGGAGATTAAAAAATAATCCTAGTAGGCTATGCCATAAATCAAAATGTGCTGGATGAAATAATCGAGATAAATATAAACCCTATAATCAGCTCTAAATAATAAATTATACACTTACAGGATGGTCTTAGTACTAGCCCAGATTTCATGGTAAAAACTTCTCGGAGCTTTAGTTAACTATAAAAAGAGCCAAGAGGCAAATTAAATTTCTAAAAATATTAGTATTAATTATATGAATAGTATAGGGCATTCGAATCAAGAGAAATGATAGCCTCCCTGCATTTAGCACAAGAAGATAACAGCTGTCCAGCAATGGAATGGGCTCCTCGAGAAGACAGAGAGGCAAGTGTTAAGGCCCAGGCTAAACCCCTGTGGCTTAGACCTTCTGCTGATAGAAGGCCCTTCTGTGCCTAGCAGAGTACTGAGCACACAATCCATACTTCCGAAATACTTTTCTCAGGCTGATGCCAAGGGAAATGATCACATTTATTCTGAGTGCATGCTGCTCTGCCCAGTAAAGTTTAGAACTGGGCAAATTATCCAGATATAATCTCTAGCTGCAATTTATCATGCACTCTTATGACTAAGTTTTGGAATGTATCCTCCTAATATACACATTTACTTATAAATTCCATGCTAAAGTACTGAATTAATCATTGTACATTATACATGTTTATAAAACACAAATGGTGCCAAGGCATATGTGTGAGAAAGAGATAAAGAAAAGCTAGTGTGTTACTTTCTGCACTATGCTGGCTCAGCATGACCCCCACTTTGCAGAGAACCAGTGGACCCATTAAGGAGCCTACTATGCTTCTGTCTCCAATACCTGGATGTATGGGATGCTTCTTGGGCTGAATTACCTACTTATCAATCTTAAACTTTTCATTTTCCCTTTTCTCATGTAGATGAAACTAGTTCTGGTTTTTCTGAAGAAGGATAGATGATTTTCTGGAGTTTCTGTGTATTTTCGTAAGTCAAAAAAGTTCTTTTCTGTTGAACTTGCATGATTTTGATCCGGTTTTCCTATCTTATGTCTCAAAACCAGCTGCAGTCACTTATAAATAAAATAAATTTTGCAAAATTGCAGCCCTGTGGTGTTCTGTTGAGATAGAAATTCAAATAAATGCATCAGCAGGAACTAAATCAAGAGTTCTTGCTCTTTTCTATCAAACTTTCAATTAAATCCCTAGGTGCCAACATAACCGCCCCCCCTCCTCCCCCGCCCAGTCTTGTTTGGATACTTAGATGTTCTTTGCTTCTCCAGTATGTTCTCTCTTTCCTGGGAGACTTGAACTGCTTTTGAATACATTATGATGCAATACAACACTGCATAGTCCCATGATTGTTCTTTATTTTGGGAAACAGTGTCCTTTGGCCTAAGGACGTGACTACAGCGTGTTTATTGCAACATTTTCTGAATCATACTGCTCCGTCGCAGTAAACTTTCAGCCAACCAACAGAGGGAGCACTATCAGACAAGCAGGTTTCATCTCAGAAATTTCCTTCCAGCAACGGAAGGGGCCAGAAATCTCCCACAAATTCAGGTCTGCTCCTCAGGGAGAAGAAGTATCCTTCTAGTAACCGAGAAGACCTGGGGTTTAAGCAGTGGCACCTCTAGGAATCCTGTCTCTTGCCTAAGTTTTCTTGGGGTTCCCAGAGCAATTGAGGAGGGGAAGTCTCATGCCACTTCCTCCTTGGGTCCCCGGTGGACCTTGTTTTCTCAGATCCCAGTGACGTAGACCCTGAGAACTGAGGAGGCTGGAGGTGGTGGGATCGAGAGAGAAAGAAGAAAATTTCCCCTCCTCCAGTGTCCGCTCACCAATTCCGTCTCTCCCAGAGCAAACACAGGCCTAAACCCTGGCTTCCCAAGTCTCGTTCTGGTCTGCTCTGTGGGTACTCTGAGCCGAAACCAGTGAGCTACTGAATCTCGGTTTCTTCAGCTGTGAAGCAGGCATTATCATCATCATCATCACCGTCATCATTATTATTATACCAGTACCATTCTGCCTCCTTCTGTCTCCTGCACTTAATGTCATTTAACCCTGACTCACAGGGCCGTTGGGCTTTCCCAGTGACTCAGCAGTAAAGACTCTGCCTGCCGGGGCAGGAGCCGCAGCAAATTCAAGCTCTATCCTTGGGTCAGGAAGATCCTCCGGAGGAGGGCATGGCAATCCACCCCAGTCTTCTTGCCTGGAGAATCCCATCGACAGAGGAGCCCGGCGGGCTACAGTCCGCAGAGTCACAAAGAGCCGGGTATGACTAAAGTGACTTAGCACACACATGCCTAGGACTGCCACGAGGGTGAAGAGTCAGGTTTTATTGTTGCCACTTTACAGGTGAGAAAACTGAGGTTTACTGAGGTTCAAGAACTCAGGCAAGGTCATACAGTTAGAAGGAGTCACCCGGGGACTTAAAGTGAAGCCCCTTGCTCTGTACTTTCTTTGGGAATAAGAAGAGTAATACCATCTCACAGAGCACTTTAGTAATACCTTACAGAGCAATTAGCCCTTTGTTCCTCCCTATTCCTCTGTACCTCTTTAGCTTATATTTTAAAAATATCTAAGCAAATCTTCAAAAATGCCAAGGATTTTTCTGAGGTCATATAGATAATAAATGGGGTTGAGATAAAGCAGGCTTTAGTCCTGTGATTGCTCCAGCACACTGCTTTGTCACCCAGAGACAGATAGACCTAGCTTTGCCTATAACTAGCACCTTAACTCTAAAATGGTCATTTAAGCCCTGTGGTTTTTGTTTATGAAAAATAGATGGTAATAACGATAACAATAACGAATACCTATGTTAACTATCTAACAGTGTTATTACAAAGTTCAAATGAAGTAATAGATGTCAGTGTTTAGAGAACAAGTGGACAATATACAAACCAGATAATGTTATCATTAGGATTGTCATGGTTAAACTATTGTCTGGTTGCTATAAGACAGGGAAGGCTAGTGGTTAACAGTGCCCATCTCCCTGCCTCTCAATTCCCAGGTAGTACATAATACATACAATCCAGGTAGTACATACAATCAAGATTGCCGGGAGAAGTATCAATAACCTCAAATATGCAGATGACACCACCCTTATGGCAGAAATCGAAGAGGAACTAAAGAGCCTCTTGATGAAAGTGAAAGAGGAGAGTGAAAAAGTTGGCTTAAAACTCACATTCAGAAAACTAAGATCATGGCATCTCGTCCCATCACTTCACGGTAAATAGATGGGGAAACAACGGAACCAGTGACAGACTTTATTTTGGGGGGCTCTAAAATCACTGCAGATGGTGATTGCAGCCATGAAATTAAAAGACACTTGCTCCTTGGGAGAAAAGCTACGACCAACCTAGACAGCATATTAAAAAGCAGACATTACTTTGCCAACAAAGGTCCGTCTAGTCAAAGCTGTGGTTTTTCCAGTGGTCATGTATGGCTGTGAGAGTTGGACTATAAAGAAAGCTGAGCACTGAAGAATTGATGCTTTTGAACTGTGGTGTTGGAGAAGACTCTTGAGAGTCCCTTGGACAGCAAGGAGATCCAACCAGTCCATCCTAAAGGAGATCAGTCCTGGGTGTTCATTGGAGGGACTGATGTTGAAGCTGAAACTCCAATACTTTGGCCACATGATGCGAAGAGCTGACTCATTGGAAAAACCCTGATGCTGGGAAAGATTGAGGGCAGGAGGAGGAGGGGACGACAGAGGATGAGATGGTTGGATGGTGTCACCGACTCAATGGACATGAGTTTGAGTAAACTCCGGGAGTTGGTGATGGACAGGGAGGCCCGGCGTGCTGCAGTCCATGGGGTCACAAAGAGTCAGACACGACTGAGCGACTGAACTGAACTGACGTACAATCCTGCTGCCTTCGTTCTGCCTCTCTGAAAGCAGCGTTGCCAGAAAAGCCATCTGAAGGTATTTTAGAAGCAGGAGATCTTTCATATTTACTTACATTTTTCTTGTGAGGCTGCCTGTCTCGACTGTCCCATGAAGTAGTGTTACCTACTTGGGAAGCCGTTCACAGGTCGCTCTCCTCTGGATGGGACTTGGAAACAGTTTTGTTGTGCTTTAGAGGGGAACCTTGAAAACCAGGTGATTTGTGCTTATACCACTGTGAACTGTCCCATTTGATACAGATGGTCACAGAGATTAATAAGTAGTTTAAAAAGAGGATATAGAATCTTTGCTCTGACCTGGGACAAGGGGACAGGAAGGTACTGCTTTCTTTCTGCAATTTATGAAACAAATAGGGAGGCTATTTTTATTTTTTTAAGAAGCTTTTCCAAAAAAGTAAGCTGTGTGTGTGTATATATGTGCATGTTGTGATGTAAAGTGAAAGATATGAGGAGCATTGGAAGGATCAGATGATCATTTCCTTGCTAGATTTATTCATCAATATTTTTGAGTGCTAACCCTATGTGAGGCACTGGAAATGGGATACTGAACATGACAGATAAGTTGTGCATACTCCCATGGAATTTGCATTCCAGACAGGTGGCTGACACTGATCAAATAATTACAAGGTTGACAGGTTTATAATGGAAAAAAAGGAGACTTCCACTACAACACTGTGAGCATACTACAACACCTTGAATTATTACTTATAAAAATTAAGAAGCTAGTATGGCATTCTAAAGAACTCAAATTGATGTCCAACAATGAAAAACTTGCATTTCTTAAATTGTAACTATTCTAAAAAGAAGCTGGAATGGCTAATCTTGGCACTCAGTCTCTCTAAAGCCAGTATAATGAAAATGAGGGCTATACAACATTATCTTGACCTCAATGACCACGAGATAGCCCAAGAAACAGTGCATGCAATATGGTAGAAAGAAGGATCAAAGAATGTATTTTATAAGGATAATGAATTCTGCTGACTTTCCCCCTTCTGGGCTATAATAATTTTGGCTTCTTTTGTAATCATACCCTATTGGAAAGCCACATGGCTTGGACTGATTTTTGCCCACTGCAGATTTTGGTTTCCAAAAGTACATCTCCATGACTAAGGAAATGGGCAGTCCCAGGTTGGCTGGCTCCATCAAGAACACTTAAAACTTGATTGCACAATTGTATGACCAACTAGGGTCTTAGCATCAACTTAGCATGAATTTTCTCATTGGCATCCAATTTTAAGGATATCGTGTTGCTTGGGGAAAAAGGGAGTAGTTAGTTATTATGATTTTCATGGACTTATAGAGTTTTAATATTGGAAGGAGGAACTAGAAGATCATCCACTTTAATCTTCTGCCCAATGTAAGAATCTTCTGTGCTTGATTCATGATATTCACCCTTTGAATACATGTGGTAAAGGGAATTTACGACCTTGTTTTTGAAGAATTCTGTTACGCTTTCCTACACTGGAGAAAATCGTGCGCCATTGGTCTTAGATGTGTCTACTTGGGTCTCACAGATCAAATCAGAAATAATCTCTCTTATGTTTAATGACTTTCCTCCTCCTACCTACTAAATCTTTTCTAGGCTATACATTTTCTTTCTCTCAATTTTCTACACAACATGATCCTCCAAACTGCTACCATTTTGGATAATACATTGAGAATATGGAAGAGGAGCAAAGTATTTGTGTCTCTTTCATGCATGTGTGCTAAGTTGTGTCAGTCACGTCCAACTGTTTGCAATCCCAGGTTCCTCTGTCCATGGGATGCTCCAGGCCAGAATACTGGAGTGGGCTGCCATGCCCTCCTCCAGGGATCTTCCTGACCCAGGGATGGAACCCAAGTCTTACATCTGCGTTGGCAGGCAGGTTTTTTGCCACTAGCATCACCTCGGAAGCCCTTGTGACTCTTACCTAACATTTGCTATTTCTCTCCCTTTTGCAACATCAGCAGATTCGATCAACATACCACCTGTGCCCCCATTCATATTGATAATTAAACTGCACAGAGCTACTTCACTTTTAAAGATAAAAGCAGAATTTCTCCATTAATATTGCCAGATGGGATGGTTTGCCAACTCATCCTCTGTGGTTCTAGAAAATGCCCAATAAAATAATACTGACTCTAAAATTAAGCTTTTGGTTTGAAGATGTTGCCATGCTGTTGAGTCACAAGAATATATTATTTTTAATTTCTGTTCTGCTACTAATTTTAGTAACCTTGGCAAAGGGAGTATAAAAATGGTCAGTCCTCAATGTATAGGAGTGTGTTCCAGATGTCTGTTGTTTGGAATGTATCTCACACATGTATTAAATTTTCTGGCCAGCTTACTGAAGGCTTTTTAACCATTAAGATGCCAGACATTGTAATACCATACCAGAAATCAACTGTAAACCAGAATGCAGTCTTGGAGTTTTTTGCTCCATATCGACCTCAAGCACCACCAGAAGTATTGTGGCTTCCGAAACAGTGCTCACTGTGATGTTCATATGGATTAAAATGTCAAATTTCCAGGGGACAACTTGGATCACTAAGAACTTTTTCAGGCTTTCCCTTTTGTTTCCAATTGAGTTGCCCCTGTCCCGGTCAGCTGAACAAAGAGACCTGAGGCTCCTTGGACCAGAACCTGGTGGTGGATTGGGAGGTGACAGATGCTGAAGACCTTCCAGAAAAAAGAGCATACTGTTCAGGTTAACTTTTCAGCCTTCACTGGTTCTACTCAGACTCCCATGCCTTCCTTCCCTGTCAGCCTGATTCGTGCGTGCGTGCGTGTGTGTGTGTGTGTGTGTGTGTGTGTGTGTGTGTGTACCCAGTTTTACCCAACCCTTTGCAATCCCATGCACTGTAGCCCACCAGGCTCCTCTGACCGTGAAATTTTCCAGGTAAGGACACTGGAGTGCACTGCCATTTCCTGCTCCAGTGCATCTTCCCAATCCGGGGATCAAACCCACGTCTCTTGCATCTCCTGCACTGGCAGCTGGGTTCTCCCACTAGCGCCACCTGGGAAGCCCTGATTCATAGTCTCTTCATGATTCATCCTCAGTCTCTCTTTCTCTCTCTGTCGTCCTGGGGGCGGGGGTCACAGCGAAGCCTTTCAGCTTTGCTTCTCTTGTCCCTTAAGCGTTCTCCCAAGTTTTTAACAGTTTTCTAAAGCGTCTCCCCCGCCCCGCCCAGTGCATAACAAAAGAATGAATGAATGAATGAATATCGCCAGGGAAATTGGAACCGGAAGGAATCTCTCTAGTAGCATCCTCTGCCTTTCAATGTCTTTCTCCATTTTCTTAGTAACACCTGGAAGGGAGAGGCAGAATCACGTGCAGATCACCTTGACCCTCCGGTGGGTTAAGTAAAATACAGGAAAAGCAAGGACAGGCCACGCTAGACCTTAAAGGGCAGAAGGGATCCTGTGTGGCGTCTGTCCGACCTTGGATAAGGAAGTAGCACAGAGCTGCTGGTGGGAGCTGGGAGTGAAGAGCTGGGACCTAGCTTTGTTGGTCTCCCTTTCCCCCTCTCTCTCGTCACAAAGGAACGGCTATTCCCGCCCTCTCCAAGGCCATACCCCCCCACACACACACTCACTTCTCCCTATCCTTTCCTGACACGCTTAGCTATTGTGGGAGCACAGTTCTTATCCACGAGTCCAAAATTCAAACACTCTGGACAGGGACAAGTTTTTGGTAACTCATAGAAGCAGAACTGAGTCGGACACGACTGAAGCGCCTTAGCATGCATGCATTGGAGAAGGAAATGGAAACCCACTCCAGGGTTCTTGCCTGGAGAATCCCAGGGACGGAGGAGCCTGGGGGGCTGCCGTCTATGGGGTCGCACAGAGTCGGACACGCCGGAAGCAACTTAGCAGCAGCAGCAGAAGCAGAACTTGGCCCAAACTGAAGTGAGTTATTTGTAATCTTAATTCACGCACATATTTGTGTACGGCATATTCATAAGGGCTCCATTTCCCTACACCCTTCCCTTTCTAGCAAAGTGTAGAAGTTAGGAGCACAGACTGTAGTGTCCCTGCCCGGATTTAAATCCTGTTGCTGATACCAGTTGTGTGGGACCTGGCTGAATGAATCTACCTAACCTCCCTGTGCCTCAGTTTCCTGGGTTATAGAATGGAGATAATAGTAGTGCCTACCTGAGTGTTGTGGAAAATAGAATGAATTAATCTGTGTAAAGTGGTTAGAATAATCCCTGGCAAATAGTAAACATTTTACATTTACTATTACTTTCATGCTCTGTCCTTCACCACACAAATATTATCTAATTTCCCCATTGTAACAACCCATTCTCTGTCTTAAATAGAAGACTATACATTTGCAAGTCCTGCTTAGGTTCAATCTGCTAAAATTCTGTCCGTCCTCCCTTGACTCAACTCTGTGATAACTGCTGTCCTAAAGCTCTCTTCTCACTCTTAATACTGCCGCTGTGAAATATCGCAGTTTAATTTTTATTCTAGTTGATATTTCCATAGATTATGATATTTCTGTAATGAATAGATCCTCCTCCCATCTCGTCTCCTGAGTCTTGCTCATGAAAGGTTGACCTTCACCAAGATACTGACCTTTGTTCTTTTTGCACACAACGCAGGCTCCTTAGAAAATCTTATCCAGTGTTTATTTGTCTTTCTGTGACTTGCTTATGTCACTTAGCTTAATGTTTTCAAGGTTCTGCATGACTCCACTTATTCAGGGCATTTTAAGTAGTCAAATTCACAAAATCAAAGAGTAGAGTGGTGATTGCCAGGGCTAGAGGGAGTCGGAAATGAGCAGTTACTAATCAAGGGGCATAAAGTTTCAATTAATCAAGATGAATAAGCTCTAGAAATCTGCACAACATTGCAAATACAGTCAACAGTAATGTGTTGCACACTTAATGTATTATATACTTAAAAATCTAAGAGGATAGGTCAGTCGTGTTGTTACTAAAATAAAACAAAAATTTTTTTTAATGAATATAAAATAGCCCCTAAAACTTAAATCAGAAAAATCTGGCAGCTGTGCAATAAACAACTAGTAAATTTTTCTTCAGTTTTTCGGCAAGGAAATGCAGTTCATGTAGTAGTAGCTTATTATGGCTTATATGAAAGATATTTTCTTTTGAGCAGTATTAAAGCAAACAAATTATTATGCAGTTCAGTAACATAATGAGCACACAATAGAGTTAACCAAAAATCACTTTGGTAAAATCACAGTAAAGTAACAGACAATTAGTTACTTCTCGCCACCTTGTAAAACTGCCTGCTCATTTTACATTGTTCTTTTAATGTTCTTCAGTGAATTATTGCATTTATAAAAATTTCAAAGTCTCATCATAAGATGTACCTCTATTGATTGGTTTATTTTAGTTCCATTTACTTTCACTGTATCACCAATGAACCACAATTAAAAGACATGTTAAAATGTTATCTTTTATTCATGGGCCAAATGATTCATTCTTTTACAGAGTCATAAGAAAGTGATTTAAGTACCCTTCTAAAAGAATATAATTTGAATAAACCAAAAAGGAAAAAAGAAAGTCTCATCAAATTTAACATGTTGGCTATCATCTGGATGATAATAACTGCTCGACTTTATTGTTAACCCTGACCTCTTCCTGGTACTTTACACTTTTCTGTTGTCTCCCAGACATCCCCACCTGGATGACCTGCAACATCCTCAAGTTCAGTTCATCTCGGCCAAAACTCATCCTCTTCTTACCAACCTCCTGACCATCATCCCTACTCCCCACCCCAGAAGAATTGCACATTTGTACTTCTTCATTCTTCATCTCAGTTTCGACCACATTGTACTGCACCTACTAGCTTTAGCCAGAAATTCCAAATCACCACCTTTATTTACTTTCCACATTCAGTTAGTCACTAAATCCCACCAATTCGTTTTCAGCATCATCACCGGAATCTATGTACTACTTTAGTCAGAACTTCTGTCAATAATCATGTAGACCAGTGAGTTCACACTTTTAACCATGACCTATGGTTTAAAAAAAAAAAATGTTTTACATTATGCCCTGAGATACAGACATATTTATGGATTTGTGTTTTATTTTGTTACATTTCCCTAAATTGATGGTCATGATCGAAATTGATTTCACACTCTACCCATGGGTTACAGCCTGCAGTCTGGAAGAACACTAATCTAGAATAGTGGCACTTTTCTGCCCCCTCCCTCTTCCATATCTGCAACGGGTTTAATACATAACACGAGGGCATGTGTTTCAGAACTTCCAATGGCGGATGTTGCAATTTGAAAAAGAAAATGCACCCGCTGCCTCCCCACAGGTGATTTCTGATATTTCCTATATGTTCTATTCAGTTATTGGAATGATAGTAAATAATTTATTAAGCGTCTGTTTACTAAGCTGTGTGCAGAAAGCATGGGCCTCCAAGGTGGCTCAGTGCTAACTGAATCCACCTGCAATGCAAGAGATGCAGGTTGAATCCCTGTGGCGGGAAGATCCCCTGGAGAAGGAAATGGCCATCCGCTCCAGTGTTCTTGCCTGGAGAATTCCACGAACAGAGAAGCCTGGTGGGCTATAGTCCATGCAGTTGCAGAAGAACCAGACACAACTTAGTAACTAAACAACAGCATACATAAAGCTTGAGGCAGTAGTCAAAATAAGCATGATTGACTTATTTGGCTTTTACACTGACCTTGACTCAGAGTCTTCACAGGTCCTTCAACACTGGGAGCATTTCACACCTCATGCCTTTGTCCATGTCTGTATCATTCTCCTGGCTTGGAATGCCTTCTACATCCCCTTTCATCAGGTGCATGCCTACCTTTAGCAATGTGCTATATACAAATCCATTTCTTGGGGACTTCCCTGGCAGTTGAGTGATTAAGACTTAGCCTTCTGGTGCTGTTCAGTCTCTAAGTAGTGTCAGATTCAATCCCTGGTCAGAGAGCTAAGATCCCACATGCCTCTCGGCTAAAAACCCATAAAACATAAAACAGAAGCAATACTGTAACAAATTCAATAAAGACTTTAAGAATAACTCCCCCTACACACACACACTATATATACATACATACATACATACATACATACATATATATATATATATATATATATATATATATATATATATATATTTACAAAAGACAACTCCATACTAGGTTATTGAGCTGACCGTATGTGCATCTCCAGTGACTCCGTTTCCTGGTGAGCATGGTCCCAGCGAAAGCTCACGCAGTTCCTACCAGCTCACTCCATAGCACTCTGGTGCAGTGGCCTGCACCTCATTTTTTCTGATGTGTTCTGTCTCAGAGATTCTGAAAGTCGGGTTCAAGTTTAGTGAAGAACAAGGAGAAGGCTGAACCTGACAGGGTGGTGTGCAGGCTTTGCGATGCCTTGCTTTTAGATTAAGCAAGCTGCCATCCTGATTGAAACCCTGATTGAAACCAGGGTTTTCTCCTCATCCCTCCCCTATCTGGAGATATTTCATTGCCCCAAAAGTTCATTCGGGTTTTTCCTGTAACAGCGTATGGAAAAACCTGAATGAACATTTTGGCCAACCCAATGCAACATGAGGTTGCACTGTTGTGAAATCAAAGTCCCTCAGTCATGTCCAACTCTGTGCAACTCCAAGGACTATAGCCAGCCAGGCTCCTCCGTCCATGGAATTCTCCAGGCAAGAATACTGGAGTGGGTAGCTATTCCCTTCTCCAAAGGATCTTCCCGACCCAGGGATGGAACCTGGGTCTCCTGCATTACAGGGGGAGATTCTTTACCATCTGAATATTATGACCCCCATTTACAGGATGAAGGAGCCAGAGCAGAAAGAGGTTAAATAATTTGTGCAAGGCACATACTCGGTAAGGGGCAAAGCCTATAGTTTGAAAACATCCTTAAAGATGAAAATGTATTACTTGTCTCTGCTATTGTATTGAGGGAAAAAATTCCTAAGAATCTAGTTTATATTCGCTTACCCAGTGGTTCAGTATTTCCTGCCTACTAACGATATGGTCTCAATCAGCACTTTAAAATATATGTGTTTGTGAGCATGCTTCATAGACACACACTACTATATCAACACACCATGTAAAGTATAAGACAAACACACAAAAACAAAAATCCAAACGTTTTTCAATTATAAGTAAAGGTTCTAATTTTTTTTCTGTACCCCAGAATATTGTCTTGGACACTGCACTTTGGAAACCAGCTCTAAAGTATTATTATTGCTGTTCAGTCTCTAAGTAGTGTCCAACTCTTTGCAGCTCCATGGAGTGTAACCAACCAGGCACCTCTGTCCATGGATTTCTCAGGCTAGCATACTGGAGTGGGTTGCCATTTCCTTCTCTGGGGGGTATTCCCAACCCAGGGATTGAACCTGCATCTCCTGCATTGGCAGGCAGATTCTTTACCACCGAGCCGCCAGGGAAGCCCGTAAAGTATTATGCTTAATAGAAAAACATGCTTTCCTCCATATACAAAAATACTGACTTACAGTCAATATTTATTCACAGAATTTCTTTCCAAGGTGTGTTGGTCTGCATGCCACATCCCGCAGGGCAACATTAAAGACAAGGATTGGCAGTTTTGAGATGGCAGCCCTAATTAGGAAAATAAATTATAACTGCCACAGATTATAATCTGACTAATGTGCCCTGGAAACTGCTGGGCTACAGAAGTTTTCGAATTTGGGATCAGCTAGAGCGATGGGAAAGAGGCTGGATGATTAACAGCAGATAAGAGTTCTAAATAATTCGACCCACATCTGCCTATAATAGCTGTGGGACTTGGGCAAAACATTTAATAACATGTCCTTTGATTAAATTGCTTTTGCATGTATTAATTCAACTGATGTCATAATAACACTGGGAAATAAGTGGGGCAGACAGTACCACCTTCATTTTACAAATGAGCAAAGGCTTAAAGAGGGAAAATAACCTGCCCACACAGCATGAGGTGTAACCAGGCTTCACCGCAGCATTTTTTTGACTTAGGTACTGCCTTGCTTAGCCTCTTTGGAGTTCACTTTTTTAAAGATTTTTTTTTATGGACCATTTTTAAAGCCTTTATTGAATTTGTTATAATACTGCTTCTGTTTTACGTTTGGCTTCCTGGCCAGGTGGCATGCAGGATCTTAACTCCTTGACCAGGGATGAAATCCATACTCCCTGCTCTGGAAGGCGAAGTCCCAACCACTGGACTGCCAGGGAAGTCCCCCGAGATTCGCTTTTTAAAAACAAAATGTCCATTTGTGGAGCAGTTTTAGATTTAACAGGAAAACTGTGACGCTAATACAGGTAGTTGCTATTTACCTGCCACCCAGTTTCCTCTATGTCTTGGTTTGGCAGTAACTGAAGACCACAGACTGGATGGTTTCAACAACAGAAATTCATTTCCCCGCAGTCCTGGAGCCTAGAAGCCCACTGGTCCCTCTGTGGCTCCCCTCCTTCCCTCTGAGCCCCTCCTGGTGGTCCCTTGATTTGTGAGTTGTCTGTGTCCTAATCGCTTCTTCCCTTAAGGACGTCAGTGGATTGGGTTAAAGCCCACCCCAATGACCTCATTGTAACTGAAGTACCTCCTTCAAGACCCTATACCCCAAAACAGTCACCTTCTGAGGCACTGGAGGTGAAGACTTCAAAGTATAAATCTTGGGGAGATACAACTCAGTCCACAACACCGTTTTATTAACACCTTATATTAATCAATAAATACTGATATAGTAATATTAACTGAAATTCATACTATTTCCCTAATTTTTACCTAATAACTTTTTCCTATTCCAGGATGCCATCCGAGGTACCACATTAGGGACTTCCCTGGTGGTCTGGTGGTTAAGACTTAGCCTTCCAATGCAGGGAGCATGGGTTCAATCTCTGGTCAGGGAGCTGAGATCCCCAGTGCCTATAGCCCAAAAAACCAAAATGTAAAACAGAAGCAATATTGTAACAAATTCAATAAAGACTTTTTAAATGGCTCACATTAGAACTTTAAAAAAAAGGCACCACATGATGTTTTGTTATTATTATGGACTGCATTTTGTCTCCCCTCCCCCCATCCAAATTCTTATATTGAAGCCTTAACTCCCAGTGTGATAGTGTCTGGAGGTGGGGTCTTTGCAAGGTAACTAGGATTAATTGTGGACACTAAGGTGGACCCCAAGGTGGACCCCGTGATGGGATTAGTGCCTTTGTAGTAAGTGGGAGAGGGAGACCAGAGTGCCCTCACTCTGGGTAAAGCAAGGAAGCTGCCTTCTGCAGGCTGGGAACTGAATCTTCAGTACCGTGATCTTGTGCTTGCCAGTCTCCAAAACCATGAGAAATAGTCTGTTTAAGCCCACATGGCAGACCAAGCAGACAAAAACAGTAATCGTGTCTCCCTAGGCTCTGCCTGAGTCTGACATTCTCCGTTTTCTTGTTTTTGATGACCCTGACAGTTCTGAAGAGTAGCAGTCAGGTACTTTGAAGAATGTTCCTCAATTGGAATTTGACATTTTCCTTACGATTAGACTGGAACTACAGGTGTTTGGAAGGAAGGCCCCAGAGGGAAAATGCTATTCTTCTCTT